>NC_053026.1:38225211-38404607 GCF_003073215.2 Triticum urartu
ACCCCTAATGTTCCAGTTCAAAATATTCCAGGATCTGTTTCTACTCATGGTTAACTAACTGTTTGGATAAATTTTGATACCAGGCCCCATCTCCTGGTATGATACCAAACTCATGCAAAGTATAGGAATTGGATGACTGTGACCCAATACAGTTTGAGATCTCATACAGGCAGTAACAAGAAGCAGTGCATATTTTCAATAACATGAGTAATAGGTGTAACACAACATTCCTGCTAGGGAGCATAGTAACTTTAATATCTTCATAGAAGCCACAAATCCAGAGCTCAATCAAACTGATCAATATAGCAATAGGCAAAAGAAGGCACCATGTTTTCGAGACAGACATTAAACATGTTCTGGATACATCAAGCACATCAGATATCATACATTCAACCATCAAACTAGCCCTTCTCAAAATATTCCTGGTACTATTACTGATGTGATAGTTCTTCATGGCACACCCTAAGGAGTTGTAGCACCAGTGACCTTGGAGACCTTGGCCACATCCTCATGGCCCTTCTTCTTGGGTCTCTTTGAAAGCTTGTCCTGTACCTCATCCTCAGACACCTTGCAAAATGTTTTTTTCATATTTTTGACCACTTTGTTATGCAGAATGGGTGGAATAGCATTATAAGGTAAGCAAGCGCTAGCATCACATGATTTCCTTCTATAACCATTGTTGTCTTTCTTAATTCAATCACTCCTTCTTACTGAGTCTCCACAAGCGGCTCTTTATCTCTTCTTTTCCTTGAGACAGCTTCACCTAGTGGCAACTGGATGACTTTATTGGCAGACACTTGCTTGAGTGGGCTTCCAGTTCCACTTGAGGAGTGAGCAGCAGGGCTTACACCCTCATTTCCTTTCCCAGACCCAGCATTATTTCTTTACAACTTGGAGCCTGTGAAGTAGCAGGTCTATCAGGTATATGGAATAAGATAGTCTCTTCAGGATCAAAATTTGTAGTAAGCATTTTCCACAGCTCAGATTTCAGCAGATGCATTACCCAACCAAACTTATCAAGAGTGAGGAGAAGATGAATTATGAAGTTAAACCAACTTACAGGTATGTCAATTTTGAATGTGTTTACTTCTCCCTGTGTTGCTGGAGCAAAGTGCTGAATCCATAGGTCCAAACCTTCCTCAGAAATCAAATGGGCACCATCAATAATATCCAAGGTATGATTTTGAACTAGTTCTTGAATATCTAGTAAGCTAGGAGAGTTGGTTAAAGAAAAGCTCTCCATACCTTTACTCTGCCCTTCAATGGAAGTGCCAACTTGAACAATAGGGACATCTGCTTTGCCCTTTATATCAGCTCTGAGCTATAAGCCTTGTGTTTCTTCTGGCATATCATTGGCAGCCTCATTAACTTTCCCCAGAGGACTAACCTTGTTCTGAGAAGCAGTTGCAGCACTCTCTTCATTTACCTCAACATGGACTTCATCCGCAACAAGAGAAGCAACACCAACATTCTGGACAAGAGGCCCATCTGTCACTAGATTTCCTTCAGCAACAGCATGTACTTCTACAGCATCTTGAACCACAGCTTGGCCAACAACTTCCACGCCAGGGGGTTCATGCATAACCTCCTGAACAGCCAAAGGAGCCCCCACAACTTCTTGTTGTTCAATATCATCTAGGTTTGCATTATCTTGCAAAAAATCTTCCTCCTCCCCATCTGCTTCATAAGCAATAAGAATATTCTGTAAACCCATGCCCAAAAGGTTAATTTGAGCACCTTGATTGACCTCCTCATTAGAAGTGTGAGTGTTAGACCATATACCATCAGACAGGGAAACTATAGTGGTGATGCTGCTATTGGGAGCACCATTGTAACTCCCTCGATGCGGCTATATCTCCCAGGTGTCGAAGCACGACTTAGAGGCATAACCGCAATGAAAGCAATGTCGCAAGTGAGGTAATCTTCGCAAACAACCCATGTAATACAATAAGGGAAAAGATACATAGTTGGCTTACAATCGCCACTTCACACAATTACATGAATAAAGCATTACATCATCTAGATACAAACAAGGTCCGACTACGGAACCAAAATCAAAGAAGACTACCCCAAATGCTACACAGATCCCCGATCGACCCCAACTGGGCTCCACTACTGGTCAACTGAAACGAAACAACACGATGAACAAGATCTTCATCGAGCTCCGCCTTGAGCTCGGTTGCGTCACCTGCACGATATCATCGGCACCTACAAGCTGGTTTTTGGAAGTAATCTGTGAGTCACGGGGACTCAGCAATATCACACCCTCGTGATCAAGACTATTTAAGCTTATAGGTAAGTTAAAGGTATGAGGTGGAGCTGCAGCAAGCGACTAGCATATATGGTGGCTACCATACGCAAATGAGAGCGAGAAGAGAAGGCAAAGCACGGTCGAACAACTATGATCAAGAAGTGATCCTAGAACAACCTACGTCAAGCATTACTCCAACACCGTGTTCACTTCCTGGACTCCGCCGGAAAGAGACCATCACGGCAACACACGCGGTTCATGCATTTTAAATAAGATAAGTTTCAGGTTTTCTACAACCGGACATTAACAAATTCCCATCTTCCCATAACCGCGGGCACGGCTTTCGAAAGTTCAAATCCCTGCAGGGGTGTCCCAACATAGCCCATCACAAGCTCTCACGGTCAACGAAGGATATTCCTTCTCCCAAGACAATCCGATCAGACTCGGCATCCCGGTTACAAGACATCCTCGACAAAGGTAAAACAAGTCCAGCAACACCGCCCGAATGTGCCGACAAATCCCGATAGGAGCTGCACATATCTCGTTCTCAGGGCACACTCAGATGAGACATCCTACGAGTAAAAGCAACCCTCAAGTTGCCCCGAGGTGGCCCCGCAATCTACTCGGTCGGACCAACACTCAGAGGAGCACTGGCCCAGGGGGGTCTAATAAAGATGACCCTTGAGTCCGTGGAACCCAAGGGAAAAAGAGGCTAGGTGGCGAATGGTAAAACCAATGTTAGGCATTGCTGGAGGAGTTTTATTCAAGGCGAACTGTCAAGGGGTTCCTATTATAACCCAACCGTGTAAGGAACGCAAAATTCGGGAACATAACACTGATATGATGGAAACTAGGGCGGCAAGAGTGGAACAAAACACCAGGCATAAGGCCGAGCCTTCCACCCTTTACCAAGTATATAGATGTATTAATATAAATAAGAGATATTGTGATATCCAAACAAAATATCCATGTTCCAACAAGGAACAAACTCCAATCTTCACCTGCAACTAACAACGCTATAAGAAGGGCTGAGCAAAGCGGTAACGTAGCCAAACAACGGTTTGCTAGGACAAGGTGGGTTAGAGGCTTGGCTTAACAATATGGGAGGCATGATAAGCAAGTGGTAGGTATCGCAGCATAGGCATAGCACAAGAGCGAGCAACTAGCAAGCAAAGATAGAAGTGATTTCGAGGGTATGATCATCTTGCCTATAAAGTTCTCAGAGTTGCCTTGATCCTCGTAGGCGTATTCAACGGGCTCCTCGATCACGTACTCGTCTCCCGGCTCTACCCAAGCAAGAACAACAAGCAAAAGGAACACAATCAACCACATGCAATGCTGAAGCAACATGATGCAAACATGGTATGATATGCGGGATGCGGTAAGTGATGCATGATTTGGAAAGGAATTATTGAACCTGGCCTCAACTTGGAAAACCAAGAGTGCCACTGGAAAGGTGAACGGATTTCGGTCGAAATCGATATAAATGTCACCGGAATCGGATGCACGGTTTGGAAATGGCAAGCAAAACAAATATGGCACCGGTCTGCGATAAACAGCAAGTAGCCATCTAAATGCATCAAGATAAATATGCTACAACACTCAAACATAGCAAAAAAATTACATGGCAGGGATCCACCCATGATGCTTGACAAAAGATGAACACTGAGCTACGGCTAATTCACTCATTAACAGGTTCAAACAAGCATGGCAAAAGAGCAAAAGATAACAGGTTTCAGACTTAGTGAAATTGACAGCATGTTAGGAATTTATCCTCAGGAAGCAATGTTTAGAGCATGATAACTACATGCTATAGGAACATATCATGGAAAAGCAAGGCATGGCATTAATCTACTCAAAGCATATAACAAAAGTCCCTTAGTGTCCATGAGCTAAAAGGGAGCAGAAAATACAATTGCAAGCATGTGAACATAGCAAAAACATAAACAGATTCAGACTTAGTGAAAACCTGGAGCATGCAAAACAGTTAACAAGTAGGCATGTTTACGAGCTCGATGCACTCACTAAAAAGCATGGCATGATAATCTAAGCATAAACCCAGCAAGTAGACATGGCATAGAACCTGGACATGACAAGAACAACAACATAGCTTGCACGGATCAACTACAACAAGCTCGGCAAAATTGCTAAACATGTTAACAATCTGCCAGGAACATTTTATAGCAAAAGTAGAGCTCGATTGACTCAAGCTATAGTGCTCCATAATTGCAAACAAAGACATGGATGGATAGAGCACAACAATATCTACAAACCATGCTTACTGATCATGCCCAAAAGAGGCACGGATCACTAGGAAACAACATGAACATATGGCATAAAAATAATGACAGGGCAAGGACTTAGTGAAATTCTAAGTCCCTGAAATCAGCATCATTGAGTAAGCTACTTTGCATGCTCGTGCTAGTCACCACGAAGATCACAAAAATACATGGCATACACCCCTGTAAAGATGGCATGGCATATAACAAAACACATGTAGAGCTCAGGATCATAGCATGCACACATTAATCCTAGCAAAAATGACAAAAGTGCAATTGCTGAAATATATCTGACATAATTGTCACATAGCCCTCTTCCAACGACCTTTCGGGCATCAAGATGAGCTCAAATGAAAATGATGCAATGAGATGAAATGATGTACTCATCGAGACGAACATTTTGATATGCTACGCGCACGAATCGGAGTAACGGGTGCAGAGTTATGATGCGATGAAGTATGCATAAAAATACTGGGACTTGGTGAATTTAGACATCGCGGGAAAAACTGGACGAGGAGGTTCCGGGACGAAGAGATCCGGGGACGGCACGGGCATTTGTTTTGAGGGGCTGGTGGATCTGGTCCCTCTTCTTCTCCGGATCCGGCCGGACCGAACTCCGGCGAAGAGGGCGATGAGGTCCGGCGATGGTGGACTCCGGCGAGTCGAGGCCGAGGCGACGGCCGGACGGCGTTCGCCGGTGAGGCAGGAGGCGGCGCGAGGCACAAGGCGAGGCAGCGATGCGGTGGTGGTCGGCGGCGGCGCGCGAGGAACTGGGCGGCGGCGGCGAGCGCGGTCGGCGGCGGGGCCGGCGAAGGGCGGAGGAGCGCGGATGGTGGCGGAGAAGCGGCGGCGGTGAGTGGTGCAGTCGGACGGCGGGAGGCGCGCCTCGGGTGGAGGGATTCGCCGGGCGCGGGCGGTGGCGCTGGGATGGGCCTAGAGGGCCGGATCTGGGCGTCTCGGGCCAGGCGGCGTGGGAACGGCGGCATGGACAGGTGGCAGCTCCTGATTCGCTGCGGCAGGCGGTTGGACGTGTCCGGCCACCGGGCAAACATGTCCGGCGGCGCAGGGAGGGATCTGCTAGGGTTTCGGGGGAAGAGACCCGGGATTTGGAATGGGGGTCTATTTATAGAGGTAGAGGGAGCTAGGAAGCTCCAAATGAGGTGTGGTTTTCGGCCACGCAATCATGATCGAACGGTCTAGATGATTGAGGAAGTTTAGGTGGGTTTTGGGCCACTTTGGAGGGGTGTGGGGCTGCAACACACATGAGGCCTTTTCGGACCCTCGGTTAACCGTTGGAGTATCAAATGAGGTCCAAATGGTACGAAACTTGATAGGCCGCATGAAAGGTCTCGGTCCAATCCGAAAACGTTTAGCTCCCACACACAAAAAGAGGTAGAAAGGGACACCGGAGGACATAGGAGCGCCGGAATGCAAAACGGACAACAGGGAAAATGCTCGGATGCATGAGACGAACATGTATGCAAATGAAATGCTCATGATGACATGATATGGAATGCATTACACGGAAGCAATGACAAGGCAACAACAGCGAATAACTGGAAGACACCTGGCACATTGGTCTCGGGGCGCAACAACACTCCACCAGTACGAGAGGATCTCGTCCTGAGATCTAGAATGGCACCGGAGGGACAATGGAAGAGAAAGAGAAGAGGTAAAACTAAGTTGCTTCTTTGACAAATGAGTGAAACCAAAGAACCTTGAGAGGTTGAGCAAATTGAACGGAAGAAAACTACGAAGATGCACAAAGTTTAAAACACTCCATTAGAAAAGAGGAACAAGGAAGAACATCTTCAGGCAGCACTCCGATTGAAAAGAAAAGGAAATGAATAAGAACTTGGTAAGATGAGAAGATACTTGATGAAATCACAACATACTGCCTCCGAAACTATTGAATGAATGGAACAAGGGGTAAGAAAGATCGTAGACCGCACTCCGGCTAAAAAGAGAGTAAGGCTTGATAGAGCGAAGAGAACTTGAGCAAAAGGGCACAACACTCCGGTTAAATGGATAGGCATGAAAAGAACATGATCTTTGACAAAACGAGATGATGGGTTGAAAAGAGCAACATCACAATGCCTCCAGAATGAAAGAATAGAATGGAAATGGAATGAACGGAGGGAAAACAAGATCTTGGGAGAGCATGCTAACAACAAATGCTAGAATTGAGTAGTTGAATTAACAAAAACAAAAGAACAAGGTTGTAGTGGGCTTATGGAGAAACATATCAAAATTTATGAGGTGAAAATTCTACCACTAACAAAAATGATAGATTGGATTGATATCAACAAGGAGACAAGAACTATTTCACCGGGAGGATAAATGAAGAACTTGGGTCATTTATAAGCACCATAATAGCAACAATCCTTAGGGAAGGCTTTAGGTGAGATATAACCCAAGAAAAATCCAATGACGAGATTGATGGATTTAAAATATCTCATTCTTGATAACTTGTGAATCTTGAAACATGAACTCAAATTCTCAAGAATGACATAATACCACCTCCAATAATATGGTAGAAAAAATTGCACTCCGGATTGCACGTAGAAGAAAACTTGAGCTCCTTAGAGAAGAATGTTGATGAACACTTCGAGAAGGAAATTGAATCCTTGATGAACCATCATGTAGAACCCTTATGAAGAACTCCGGTAAACAAAAGAATGATCAAACGGAAGGAAAGAGAGGTTGAAAACACAAGGTGAATCCTTGCAATAATTTAGATGGATCTTCGCGACGAGATAAAGTGGAAGAAACTTGGAACTCCGGAAAATAAAAGATGAAAACAAGTGAAACCGAGAATTTGATGGAACTCCAGAATAAGGAATTAAACACTTGGATGAACAAGAATAAGAATTATGTTATGCTTGTCCTTCATCAATTAAATTGATGATAAACAATGGATTTGGCACACTACTTATTCCTGTTGCAAAGGATTGAAGAGAGATATAGCACAAACTTGGGAAAACCTTCAACGAACCACCGGTAGAATTTGAAAGAACAAAAGAATTGATATGATACCCAAGGAAGAGAGATCTTGAACGAACCACCGTAAGAATTGAAAATGAATGAAGTAAAGGGATGAATCACCAGTAAGAAATAGTAAATGAACGAAGATACATGAGAGAGTTTAGATATATGAGAACGAACAGGTCACGAACTGATTAGAGATCACTTGAACGATGCACCGGTAAGATTGGAGAATGATAACTGAAGTTGAGAATGAATAAACCTGAATTGATGGACTCCGGATAATCAAACTGAGAAGACTCTTGAATTGCTTCGGATGGGTGAAAAGAATTCTCACAATCAAAAACAATTATGAGAGGATGGCATCAAGCTAGCATCACGAATTTTGAAGAGAATGGAGCAAGATTGAGAGAAAAATCTTCTTCGGTCTTCAAATGCAGAGAATGACGATGAGAAACACCACCATGAATTGTTGAGACACTCCGGAATGAAGAATGGAAAGGTTGAGCCAACGATGAAAATAATTTGATAGATCTTGGAGAAAAGCATTTGACTGATGATAACCCATTCTTACGTCAAACTTAGAAGAGAATTTGAGAATAACTCTGGGAAAATAAGAAGAGTCAGGTAAGATCCTGGGAAAAGGCCTGTGGGTTAGGGCCCACTCAAGAGAAACACCATTGAAACAATTACTCGAAAAGTAGATTGCACCGGTTGAATCAAACGGCTTGAATGAGATAACAACCTCGGAATAGGTTGAACGAATGCAGAGTGGAAACGCGAATCTTCGAGATATCTTGAGCACTCCAAAACAATAGAATAGCAAGCGGGGAAGATTAAGAGGTGCACCGGCATGAGAAGACATTTGAAACGAGGAAAAAGGATATGATCAACACCAAAGCTTGATTTGAATCCACCGGAGAAGAAAAGAATGAATAATGATGAACTTGAGGTTCCGTTAGGATCTTCATTAGAATCACCGGATAAGATCATTGATGGAAAGGAATGGAGAGACTTCATATCCATAAGATGGATGCTTGATAAAGAAATCTTAGTCCTTGAAGAAAGAGAGTGGGAGGGAGGGAAACAAAGTCAACTTGAAGACGGATGAAACGAACAACGTTGATGAAAAACTGAGATTGGATCTTGCAAATGTTGAAACGATCGAATCCACTTGAAGAGAAAAACACGCCGGTTGAAAAGGATTGACATGACAATCTCGATTATCATGAAGGATTAGTATTCACATAGAAATATGAGAACACCACTTAGGAAAGGTATGGAATCAAACACTTGACTTCGAAGCAACTCGAATACCACGACTCAAAACAAAAACAAAGGATTGCCTTGCAAAATAAGCCGGAACAAACATATGATAGAGATTTCGTCTGAAGTTTTTGTGGTGGGGCCTACACGGGCTCGATCGTACAACACCATCATGTACAAGGTAGTGCACATGACATACGAAGCGTCCCCGAGTCAGCATAGCCAAGGACTCTTTAAGACACAACGAGACCACTGTAAAACCAACCGTGGATAGGCGGACCACTAGACGTCGAATCCCAATTTCTTATCATACATCTGTCAAAAAGATATCCTAAGAGCTACTTGAATTCCCACTTATGAAACTCCCGAACCTTTCCGGTTATGAAATCAGGTGTTGGGGATACAAGGGAAGCATTATATCTCCCCCAAAGCTAGCAAATCCTACATCCAGCTGTATCCATCCTTCAACACATAACCAAGAAACTTTCGGAAATCATTTACCTCAACCTTCGAAAAGCATCTGTTATACGAGTTATGGCGATACTCCCGAACTCTCGCCCCAGTACTGGGTGGCGTCGAGGTTATCTCACCAACAACTACATAAAAGATATTTTTGATGTCGGCGAAACTCAGGTATTCCAGAATCTCAACGATAAAATTGTGATGACAACACCTCGGAGCTCAACTCCCCGGGACACTACCACAACCCCTAAATGTCAGGAGGCACCAAGAACAATGTTCTCATAACAAAACCATCGGAAAGATTCCAAGATACCTGCGTGATCCTCAAAAAATTTAGTGAACTTTGAGAAGAGACTGCGGAGTAAAAAGAAGTCAGGATGCCTCACCAGAGCGACGAAGGGACTGAGGAGTAAAAAGAAGTCCTACTCTCCGATATATATAATCCTAAATGACTCAAAACATTTTTCTAGACTCAACAACGCTAATGATTTGATCAAGCAGGGGGCTCCTAAGGTCGGGGAAGACTCTGATTACCAACTTGTAACGCCCTCGATGCGGCTATATCTCCCACGTGTCGAAGCACGACTTAGAGGCATAACCGCATTGAAAGAAATGTCGCAAGTGAGGTAATCTTCGCAAACAACCCATGTAATACAATAAGGGAAAAGATACATAGTCGGCTTACAATCGCCACTTCACACAATTACATGAATAAAGCATTACATCATCCAGATACAAACAAGGTCCGACTACGGAACCAAAATAAAAGAAGACTACCCCAAATGCTACACAGGTCCTCGATCAACCCCAACTAGGCTCCACTACTGATCAACCGAAATGAAACAACATGATGAACAAGATCTTCATCGAGCTCCTCCTTGAGCTCGGTTGCGTCACCTGCATGATATCATCGGCACCTGCAAGCTGGTCTATGGAAGTAATCTATGAGTCATGGGGACTCAGCAATCTCACACCCTCGCGATCAAGACTATTTAAGCTTATAGGTAAGTTAAAGGTATGAGGTGGAGCTGCATCAAGCGACTAGCATATATGGTGGCTACCATACGCAAATGAGAGCGAGAAGAGAAGGCAAAGCGCGGTCGAACAACTATGATCAAGAAGTGATCCTAGAACAACCTACGTCAAGCATTACTCCAACATCGTGTTCACTTCCCAGACTCCGCCGGAAACAGACCATCACGGCAACACACGGGGTTGATGCATTTTAAATAAGATAAGTATCAGGTTTTCTACAACCAGACATTAACAAATTCCCATCTGCCCGTAACCGCGGGCACGGCTTTCGAAAGTTCAAATCCCTGCAGGGGTGTCCCAACATAGCCCACCACAAGCTCTCACGGTCAACGAAGGATATTCTTTCTCCCAAGACAATCCGATCAGACTCGGCATCCCGGTTACAAGACATCCTCAACAATGGTAAAACAAGTCCAGCAACACCGCTTGAATGTGCCGACAAATCCCGATAGGAGATGCACATATCTCGTTCTCAGGGCACACTCAGATGAGACATCCTACGAGTAAGACCAACCCTCAAGTTGCCCCGAGGTGGCCCTGCAGTCTACTCGGTCGGACCAACACTTAGAGGAGCAATGGCCTAGGGGGGGCTTAATAAAGATGACCCTTGAGTCTGCGGAACCGAAGGGAAAAAGAGGCTAGGTGGCGAATGGTAAAACCAATGTTGGGCATTGCTGGAGGGGTTTTATTCAAGGCGAACTGTCAAGGGGTTCCCATTATAACCCAACCGTCTAAGGAACGGAAAATCCGGGAACATAACACCGATATGACGGAAACTAGGACAGCAAGAGTGGAACAAAACACCAGGCATAAGGCCGAGCCTTCCACCCTTTACCAAGTATATAGATGTATTAATATAAATAAGAGATATTGTGATATCCCAACAAAATATCCATGTTCCAACAAGGAACAACTCCAATCTTCACCTGCAACTAACAACGCTATAAGAAGGGCTGAGCAAAGCGGTAACGTAGCCAAACAACGGCTTGCTAGGACAAGGTGGGTTAGAGGCTTGGATTAACAATATGGAAGGCATGATAAGCAAGTGGTAGGTATCGCAGCATAGGCATAGCACAAGAGCAAGCAACTAGCAAGCATAGAAGTGATTTCGAGGGTATGATCATCTTGCCTGCAAAGTTCTCAGAGTTGCCTTGATCCTCGTAGGCGTACTCAACGGGCTCCTCAATCACGTACTCATCTCCCGGCTCTACCCAAGCAAGAACAACAAGCAAAAGGAACACAATCAACCACGTGCAATGCTCAAGCAACATGATGCAAACTTGATATGATACGCGGGATGCGGTAAGTGATGCGTAGGCATGATTTGGAAAGGAATGATTGAACCTGGCCTCAACTTGGAAAACCAAGAGTGCCACTGGAAAGGTGATTTGATTTTGGTCGAAATCGATATAAAGGTCACCGGAATCGTGTGCATGGTTTGGAAATGGCAAGCAAAACAAATATGGCACCGGTCTGCGATAAACAACAAGTAGCCATCTAAATGCATCAAGATAAATATGCTACAACACTCAAACATAGCAAATAAAATTACATGGCAGGGATCCACTCATGATGCTTGACAGAAGATGAACACTGAGCTACGGCTAATTCACTCATTAACAGGTTCAAACAAGCATGGCAAAAGAGCAAAAGATAACAGGTTTCAGACTTAGTGAAATTGACAGCATGTTAGGAATTTATCCTTAGGAAGCAATGTTTAGAGCACGATAACTACATGCTACAGGAACATATCATGGAAAAGCAAGGCATGGCATTAATCTACTCAAAGCATATAACAAAAGTCCCTTAGTGTCCATGAGCCAAAAGGGATCAGAAAATACAATTGCAAGCATGTGAACATAGCAAAAACATAAACAGATTCAGACTTAGTGAAAACCTGGAGCATGCAAAACAGTTAACAAGTAGGCATGTTTACGAGCTCGATGCACTCACTACAAAGCATGGCATGATAATCTAAGCATACACCCAGCAAGTAGACATGGCATAGAAGCTAGACATGGCAAGAACAACAACATAGCATGCACGGATCAACTACAACAAGCTCGGCAAAATTGCTAAACATGTTAACAATCTGCCAGGAACATTTTATAGCAAAAGTAGAGCTCGATTTCTCAAGCTAGGGTGCTCCATAATTGCAAAAAAGACATGGATGGATAGAGCACAACAATATCTACAAAACATGCTTACAGATCATGCCCAAAAGAGGCACGGATCACTAGGAAACAACATGATCATATGGCATAAAAATAATGACAGGGCAAGGACTTAGTGAAATTCTAAGTCCCTGAAATCAGCATCATTGAGTAAGCTACTTTGCATGCTCGTGCTAGTCACCATGAAGATCACAAAAATACATGGCATACACCCCTGTAAAGATGGCATGGCATTTAACAAAACACATGTAGAGCTCAGGATCATAGCATGCACACATTAATCATGGAAAAAATGACAAAAGTGCATTTGCTGAAGCAGATCTGACATAATCATCACACAGCCCTCTTCCAACGACCTTTCGGGCATCAAGATGAGCTCAAATGAAAATGATGCAATCAGATGAAATGATGTACTCATCGAGACGAACATTTTGATATGCTACACACACGAATCGGAGTAACGGGTGCAGAGTTATGATGTGATGAAGTATGCATAAAAATTTCACGACCCCGATTCCAAGTCACATCGATCTAGCCGGTAACACCTCATATCACATTGCGGCCTCACGCACGGTATCCCCACGGGTGTCGCCTTACCAAGGCCCAGGACCATTTGCGCCTTTTGGCTCATGTATATGATAGTGTCGCTAGCATTGATATGACAGAGAACCCGGGCCGACATGGCTAATCGTGAACCCAAAGCGGCACTAACCTATGGGAACAGGCATACATGAATCACATCGAGCATGTCGGTCAGCAGCGTGTGAATTCGGGCTGTAGCACTGGGCTAACAGGACTCCGGATGTCACCGCGTGACATTTCCCCGAAGGGACAGACGAAGGAACGAAGTGAAACACATGCCACCCAGTCAAGTGTCCTGAGCAGTAGTGCTGGGCTAACAGGACTCCGGTGAACTGGGCTGTAGCGGACTACTATGGCTCATGGAAGCACTAGACTACATTTCCCCATAAGAGAGGCTGCCAAGGATAAACAACTAGATTGTCGGATCCCACACATACCAAGCATTTCAATCATACACACAATATGCTCGATATGGGTAAATACAACATGGCATCACAACATAACTCTACAACTCAAGCATTTATTCATTAGGCTCCGAGGAGCGAGATATTACAAACATGGGTCTCATGACCCAACAATCATAGCATACAAATCAAGGCACAAGCGGAAGCTTAACATGTCTGAGTACAGACATCTACAAATGAAAAAGGCTAAGAAGCCTGGCTATCTACCAGATCCTGCCAAGGGCACAAGATCGTAGCTGAGGTATCAAGCCAAACGTCGAAGTCCATGCGGAACTACTAGCGAGACCGAAGTCTCTCTGCAAAACATAAAATAAGCAAACGTGAGTACAAAGGTACTCAGCAAGACTTACATCAGAACTAGTTACATATGCATCGGTATCAACAAGGGGGGTGGTGGAGTTTGACTACAGCAAGCCAGCTTTGACTCGGTGGCTAACCTGAACTACGACTGCAAGCAACTCTTTTGAGGTGGCGCACACGAGTCCACAAATTCACCATTCAATACACCACTATGGATCCGCTCCCATCTCCCTATGAGAAGGCCATCCATTGCACTCACAATTATCTTGCGAGTTTTAGAGTATCCACTTTCACTTGTCTATGAACTGCTATATGCAACCTAGAAGTCCATTACCGTGGACACGGCTATTCGAATAGATGATGTTAACCCTGCAGGGGTGTACTTCTTCACACACGCTCTCACCACTTACCGCCGTTTACACGACATGTACTCGGCAACCTTCAAGTGGAAGCCCAACGAGGGTGTCGGCCACAGCCTACCTAAACACTCAAGTCTCTAGTCCAGGTTTATCGCCTATCCAGGTTCCATCCACAGGGAGTCCGGCCGAGGTTTCCATATACGGCCCCGGACGATGTGTACAGGGTTCCGAGACACCAAACGGGCGCCCGGCATGCCCGGCCACGGTGTATCTACCGCATCATAGCCCACCCCTAGGGTCAACGCTACGCACGGCCGCCAGAACATATCCTATAAACACCAGAAACTAGTTGCAACTCCTGGACAGAGGACAAGGTGATCAAGATGCCGAGAGGGTCCATTGGTTTCGGGCCCAATGCGTGGTAGTAACTGTTTCATGGATCACAAACACAGAACTCAGTTCCTAAGAACGATTTCAATGAGACAACCCACCATGTACTCCTACATGGCCTCTCACCGCTACCTTTACCAAATCGTGTTCACACACTTAGCTCACACATAGTAGGACATGTTCATCACTATTCCAATTCATCCCCGATGAATCAGACCTGACTCAACTCTAAGCAATAGCAGGCATGACAAACAAGCGTGGATGAGTAGACACATCAAGGCTCAAACAACTCCTACTCATGCTAGTGGGTTTCATCTATTTACTGTGGCAATGACAGGTCATGTAGAGGAAAGGGGTTCAACTACCGCAACATGTAATAGATGAATCGTTATTGTCCTAATGCAGTAAAAGAGAGCAAGAGCGAGAGAGTGGGATTGTATCGGAATGAACAAGGGGGTTTTGCTTGCCTGGCACTCATGAAGATAATATAGTTCTTCATCGGTGTCATCGATCTCATCGTCGAAACCATGTCTATCGAGAGGGGACAAATACCGGAAATAGAGAAAGAAACACAATCAATGCAATGCACAATATGATGCATGATCATGACATGTCAATATGCTGTGGTTTGAGCTAATGCAACTAGCAACATGTTAAATGGAGTTGGTTTGAACCCTAGGTTCAAATTCAAACTCCATATGTGAGAGTTTAAATTCCATTTATATGAATTGGCCTTAACAGCAGCCATAGGTTGTTCTAACATGCATGAAAATGCCATAAACAGATTCCTTGAATTTTTTTGATAATTTTTCATATATAAATTATTTCATTCTGAGCTACGGTTGATTTTCTATGAATTTTTAAAGTTTTAAACATTTCCTAGAATTTCTTGAATTAAATTAAATCCAGAAAAGTAATAGTGCGTCAGCATTAGGTCATGCTGACGTCAGCAGGTCAACAGGCCCGGTCCAGGTCAAACCTGACCTGTGGGACCCGCGTGTCAGTGTCACATCTAACTAACAATGCCTTTTAGTGCTAAGTAGGTGATTAACTTAACTAATCTAGGGCTGGGCCCGCATATCAGTGGCTCATCTAGTTAACTAAGTTAATTAACACTAATTACCTAGCACTAATTAAACAGGGGCCCGGGCCCACACGTCAGGACGCCGGGGAGGTCAAACAGGGGTCAACCTTGCCGGCGTTGAGTCGCCGGCGAGGCCGAGACGGCGGAGGGCTCGGATTTTGCCCTCCGGCGAACAAATTAGCGGCCGAGACCACCTATAGAGAGCTGGCACTCTCGCGCATCCATTGGAGCAAGTGAGATAGGCTGCAGTGGAGTGAGCTCATTGGAGTTGAGCTCGTGGCGGCGGCCGGGGCTCGGGCAACGACGGATTCGGTGCTACGGTGCAAGGCAGGAGGATCTGGGCATGGCTACGGTTGCGCAAAGACATGCTGAGCACGGTGGTGCGCTCGGTTGCGGCTCTAGGTGACGGTGGCCACGGCGGCGACATGGCTGGGCGGCGGTGAGCTTCGGGGGCGCGTGTGTGAGGCGACGGGAAGAAGGGCGAACGAAAGAGCAGCTCACTAAGGACTCGCAGAGAAGCCCAGCAGGGTCGGGGAAGCATCAGAGGCGGCGAATCAAAGGGCGGCGATCGTTGGGGCAGAGGACGGCGATGGCATCGACGATGGCGCTCCATGGCGTCCGACGTCATGTGGCTCGGCGGAGAGGACCGGGGCATCACGGCGGAGCTCGGGGGCGCGTCGGAGAGGCTCGGAGGTGGCTCTGGCCGCAGCAACTGCAGGCGGCAGCGATGGTGGCGTTCGGCCGTGCGCGTGAGAGAGAGGCAGAGGAGGGGATGAGGGCGAGGGAGAGTGCGAGAGAGGTCGGGGGATCCGTGGCGTCGCGAGGGAGGGCCAGAGCGATGAGGAGGCAAGCAGGGAGGCAGGAGGTGGCCGGCGCGTGGCTGGCGCGCGGCGAGCACACGCCCCTGCCTTCTGGCGCGAGGTAAGGGTGACTGGCACAGGCCAGTCGGCTGGGCCGGCACAGTGCCGGGCCAGCAGTGGCCCAGGTAAGCTCTCTCTCCTCTCTTTTTTCTAAATTGTTTCTGTTTTCTATTTTTCTGCAATTGTTTTGGGTTTAGTTTTAACACCAAACCATTTTATAAAATCCTGAAAATAATTATGTGGCAAGAACTAAAATATCCCAAACCACATAAAATGTTCCAGAATTATTGTACATATATTAATTATATAAAGAATTCATATCCAATGCAAATAGTTATTGAATTAATTCAAAGGCCCAAAATAAATGTTTCTGAGGTACCAAAAACATTGGTTTGAATTTTACCTCTTGCCAATATTTTCAGAGACTAAGAGGAACATTTTCTTGGACTTCTTTGAAGACATTTTAATGTTGATTATTTTTTAACTGGTTTCTGAGGGTTTCAACAAACCTCAATTAAACTTTCAGAAATTTTAGACATGATGCATGAGTGCAGATGCAACTATTTCACTCAGCTACTCTAGGGCTGTGACAACTCACCCCTACTAAACAAGAATCTTGTCCCGAGATTCAGGTCGTGAGGTAAGAAGACAGAGGGGGCACCAACTAACACAATCTTCTCGATCCAGGTTGCATCTCATAAGAACGTTGATTCGATCACCATCTTTGTCTCGAAGTCTTGCTCTGGGAACTCCAACTAACATGACAATGAGGAGAAAGGAAAAACCCTGGAAGAATCGATCTTTTGAAAATCGAGCAACTGATGCTCAACTCACGGAATGAGACATTGAAACATCTCTCGAGCTGAGACATGAAACATACATCCAGAGGAATGGAGTGTAATAGATGACGAAGGTTCACTGCGTAGACAACAATTCCACACTTAAGAGGGTGGTGAACGGTTGTCAACGTAGCGAGGAGTTGAGTTGCCATGATACCACATCGAGGCATCTTAAGGAAGGTGACTCGCAGAAATATTCCCTTAAGTGGCAAAAAGAATTACTTTTGATCCATAGATCATTGAAACTCTTTATACCAGCCTAAGGCAATCACAAATGATTGTGTGAACGAATTCTGATGAATGGCATACCCATAGCAGAATGGATGATGTGGACTACCTTGTTGAAGACAACACAATGGATGACTTTTGCTTATCACCGGAAATGTATGGGACCCATGGTAAGTCCAGTTTTGAAGATGATCCTGAACAACAACTACTGAGGTGCAAGCTGGGAACGAAATGCAAATGTTGGGAATGATTCTGGTAACTGGAGAAGAACTCAACAGTCGAGAGTGAGTCCACTGTTTGAAAAGGTTATAACATAACCGAGGAAGCTGGAAGCAAATCCCAGTTAACGCCAACGGTAAAACCTAGTGCTTGCGCGTGCTCTCAAGAACTTGAGCATCTCCATATTCATCAAGGTTATACCAATATCCGTGTCAAGGATCCTGGCAACACAACATACCACCATGATGAATGGTGATGGATGATGCAGATGCAAAGGAAGATAACACTTTCTCAGATTTCACCTTAGCGAGGCCAAGGGAACAGAATCTGGACGATCGACCGAGAGACATTTAGCACTCCGCTTCTAATGCTCTCCTTGATGTGCTAGCGTAATCCATTTATAGATATGGTTTGATATCTAGAACATCAAGTAAAAGGTCGGACTTCGGAAGCTCAAGAATCCATAAGGAATAACTACGGAGGCAAATCCTGCGAGATCCTTATGGGGAGGCGACCAACTTCTTCAACTAGGATACTACAATAATAGGTCTTCCGGCTAGGTGTGTTGGCCATGACATCCACGTTACCGGCTATAGAGAGACCAACAATATAGTTCTTGGAGTACATTCCAACCATCATATCTGCCTGAGATTCAGATCTGGTTGGTGTTAGGATATTCCAGACCCATCCGGTCTAGAAGGAAAAGGAAAGTTTGCAACACAATTTGACGAGATGACGTTGTGAGATTCTCGGGAATGAACTGCGATATCAAGCTCCAAAACATGAGTTGGTTTTGCTACAAACCTGTGAACACGTTGTCCTAGACAAGCATGACCACGTAGTACTCTTATAATAGAACACTATCGAGTTCAGGTTAGGATCCATCATCAAAGATTTCGAGGTCTTTACGCGCGCTAGACTTCTTTTCCTTGAACAAGTCAATCAGTGGCTTGGGCTGTTAGGAATTACACATGGAGTGGAGGTAGAGAGCCTATCAAACCATGGAATACTTCACACATGCATGACTGACTTGGGATGATTCCGGAGAAAGCAAAAACAATATTTCCCAATTGACGGTGGCAACTTGCACCTAATGCACATGAACTTGGAGAAAGTCACTTCTTACACCAAACATGTATTTCAGGAACGGAACATGAAGGTAATGCTTACAAAATTTTCCAACACTAGCTCAATGTTCAGCATGAATCATGGAGGAGACAAGATGCTGCTGATGGGCTCAATAGCAACTCATCGGAATTCCCATATCACTGGACTTCCACCAACATGTGAACACGGTGATAGCATTGGTCAGACCAAAAGATGTAATGGTTTATTCTCGAGGGATCAACCACGAGTAAGACAACACTACGGAATCGTTGGTTCTGATTTGACTTGACGATAGCCCATACTAAAGTCAAAGTTTTGACAAGACAATAGATCCAACAACTGATCACGAGGACCAATTGGTGAAGATATCACCTTTCTTCAACACACACACACAACACAAAAATATCCCTTCAGAAAGAACCAAATTCGGCAAAGCCTTTTATGTTCCAACTCTCCAAGTTGTTGTTTAGCTTAACCATCTAGCTCAGGGGTATCCAACACAGATTCTTGGAGAAGGGGTGGTTTATAGAAAAGCCAACATGATCACAAACTCAACATAGCGATCAGGGAACAACCTGTTAATACTTCCGAGAAGATATTCAGAAAATCACGAACCACCGATATGTTATTAAGCTCGAGAACAATCTTGCTTTTCAGGGCAAGACGGTATGATCAAGGAGCGAGGGATTGTCACAATCCTAACTCATTGGTCAATGAGTGCACCCGGAGATATGGACTAGGTAGCACGATCAATCTTAGAATGGTAGCTCAAAAACCAACATGCTAGGAATAAGAATATTGCCCATTTACTACAAAGCAACGAGTTGCTCGGAGTATTGATTTCACACATCACAATTCACTTGTCGGCATTCTGGTTACATCAACACGGAACCGAGGAATGAATAATGATGGCGAGAAGTATCACTGTATCAAGAGTTCATAGGAGGTTGGGCAATTCATATGATATTCCTGACATAAAGAGGGCAATACTTAAGGGTTGAACAGAATCAAAAGCTAGATTGGCACTTTGATCTGCGGAATACAACTACTTTGACCCAATCCTGGATATGGATGAGGTACTGGAGTTTGTTTCTCCTAGTCATTCCAGAATGGAATGGCTTGACGGATCACATGAATAATAGGCATCGATAACACCAATGCACAACTACTCTTGACCAACAATTGATGGACGAGGTTCAGAATACAACTAAAGAGGAACAACTCAAAGGAACATATAATTTTTCTGAGTTATGGATGCATGGATTAGCATGTTATTTCTTCCGGATAACCCATGTAGAAAGGTAGGACTGGCAGATTCACAATGCAGAATAGAAAACTCATCAAGAGCACTCTGGTTGTGATCTTTTGATCCAACAAACTTCTGCCATAAGTGGTTCATAGTATTTGGAAAGAGGAAATACCACGGACCTCGAGGACTATCGCAAAGGTTACTAATATCCTAAAGGAACTAGCAACACTATCAACATGAGATAAGTAGGGGGAATCTCGGGTTCAAGAACCCATGAATAGAATACCTACCACTAAGTGGCATCACGGGATGCTTCGAGAATGGTGGCCAGAATCATCACACCGGGAACACAAAGCATTGCTAGATTACTAGGTGACTCCCTAAAACACCTAGGGACATAATAATAGCTCCAACATATATGTCGAGGCAATAGAGTACCTCAACTCACAGATTAGTGTGGTTGAACTGGCCCAAAGGAACATCGGGAACGGAAAGAAGCGATTTGCAAATGCATCAGACTATTTAGAAACCTGGGATGACTCGGACATCATAACGGTTGTAAATGCTCAAAATGATTTGAGACATCCTGCAAAATGGTGGCATAACCACTTAACATCACAATATCAAAGTTCTGAAGATGAACTGCCAACACACAGAAGTAGTAGGAACCGAACTCGGGCTTAAACTCAACAATCCTAGGCAACTATGGTTTAGTAACACGTCATCCTGATAGATAGATGAGAAGGCCTAGTTCTTAATCCCCGTAGAAAAGAAGAGGTTGACTCAGATCAGAAGGACATAAGGTAAAGGAGTAAAAAGAGCCTTACATTCCATCCCACAATCAATTCCCTTATATAACTAAAGCATTTCTAGACTCAACTTCGACCAGTTTGGCTTGGTAATCCTACAGGCAATCAGGCTCTGATACCAACGCTTTTAGGACCCCGATTCCAAGTCACATCGATCTAGCCGGTAACACCTCATATCACATTGCGGCCTCACGCACAGTATCCCCACGGGTGTCGCCTTACCAAGGCCCGAGACCGTTTGCGCCTGTTGGCTCACGTATATGATAGTGTCGCTAGCATTGATATGACAGAGAACCCGGGCCGACATGGATAGTCGTGAACCCAAAGCAGCACTAACCTATGGGAACAGGCATACATGAATCACATCGAGCAGGTCGGTCAGCAGCGTGTGAATCCGGGCTGTAGCACTGGGCTAACAGGACTCCGGATGTCACCGCGTGACATTTCCCCGAAGGGACAGACAAAGGAACGAAGTGAAACACATGCCGGCCAGTCAAGTGTCCTGAGCAGTAGTGCTGGGCTAACAGGACTCCGATGAACCGGGCTATAGCGGACTACTATGGCTCATGGAAGCACTAGACTACATTTCCCCATAAGAGAGGTTGTCAAGGATAAACAACTAGATTGTTGGATCCCGCACATACCAAGCATTTCAATCATACACACAATATGCTCGATATGGGTAAATACAACATGGCATCACAACATAACTCTACAACTCAAGCATTTATTCATTAGGCTCCAAGGAGCGAGATATTACAAACATGGGTCTCATGACCCAACAATCATAGCATACAAATCAAGGCACAAGCGGAAGCTTAACATGTCTGAGTACAAACATCTACAAATGAAAAAGGCTAAGAAGCTTAACTATCTACCAGATCCTGCCGAGGGCACAAGATCATAGCTGAGGTATCAAGCTAAACGTCGAAGTCCACGCGGAACTACTAGCGAGACTGAAGTCTCTCTGCAAAACATAAATTAAGCAAACATGAGTACAAAGGTACTCAGCAAGACTTATCTTGCGAGTTTTAGAGTAGGCCATCCATAGCACTCACACTTATCTTGCGAGTTTTAGAGTATCCACTTTCACTTGTCTATGAACTATTATAGGCAACCCAGAAGTCCATTACCGTGGACACGGCTATTCGAATAGATGATGTTAACCCTGCAGGGGTGTACTTCTTCACACATGCTCTCACCACTTACCGCCGTTTACACGACATGTACTCGGCATCCTTCAAGCGAAAGCCCAACGAGGGTGTCGGCCACGGCCTACCTAAACACTCAAGTCTCTAGTCCAAGTTTATCGCCTATCCAGGTTCCATCCGCAGGGAGTCCGGCCGAGGTTTCCACATACGGCCCCGGACGATGTGTACAGGGTTCTGAGACACCAAACGGGCGCCCAGCATGCCCGACCACGGTGTATCTACCGCATCATAGCCCACCCCTATGGTCAGCGCTACGCACGGCCACCAACACATATCCTATAAACACCAGAAACTAGTTGCAACTCCTAGACAGAGGACAAGGTGATCAAGAAGCCGAGAGGGTCCATTGGTTTCGGGCCCAATGCGTGGTAGTAACTGTTTCATGGATCACAAAGACAGAACTCAGTTCCTAAGAACGGTTTCAATGAGACAACCCACCATGTACTCCTACATGGCCTCTCACCGCTACCTTTACCAAATCGTGTTCACACACTTAGCTCACACGCAATAGGACATGTTCATCACTGTTCCAATTCATCCTCGATGAATCAGACCTGACTCAACTCTAAGCAATAGCAGGCATGACAAACAAGCGTGGATGAGTAGACACATCAGGGCTCAAACGACTCCTACTCATGCTAGTGGGTTTCATCTATTTACTGTGGCAACGACAGGTCATGCAGAGGAAAGGCGTTCAACTACCGCAACATGTAATAGTTGAATCGTTGTTGTCCTAATGCAGTAAAAGAGAGCAGGAGCGAGAGAGTGGGATTGTATCAGAATGAACAAGGGGGTTTTGCTTGCCTGGAACTCCTGAAGATAATATAGTTCTTCATCGGTGTCATCGATCTCATCGTCGAAACCACGTCTATTGAGAGGGGACAAATACCGGCAACAGAGAAAGAAACACAATCAATGCAATCCACAATATGATGCATGATCATGACATGTCAATATGCTGTGGTTTGAGCTAATGCAACTAGCAACATGTTAAATGGAGTTGGTTTGAACCCTAGGTTCAAATTCAAACTCCATATGTGAGAGTTTAAATTCCATTTATATGAATTGGCCTTAACAGCAGCCATAGGTTGTTCTAACATGCATGAAAATGGCATAAACAGATTCCTTGAATTTTTCTGATAATTTTTCATATATAAATTATTTCATTCTGAGCTACGGTTGATATTCTATGAATTTTTATAGTTTTAAACATTTCCTGGAATTTCCTGAATTAAATTAAATCCAGAAAAGTAATACTGCGTCAGCATTAGGTCATGCCGACGTCAGCAGGTCAACAGGCCCGGTCCAGGTCAAACCTGACATGTGGGACCCGCGTGTCAGCGTCACATCTAACTAACAGTGCCTTTTAGTGCTAAGTAGGTGATTAACATAACTAATCTAGGGCTGGGCCCGCATGTCAGTGGCTCATCTAGTTAACTAAGTTAATTAACACTAATTACCTAGCACTAATTAAACAGGGGCCCGGGCCCACATGTCAAGATGGCGGGGAGGTCAAACAGGGGTCAACCTTGCCGGCGTTGAGTCGCCGGCGAGGCCGAGACGGCGGAGGGGCTCGGATTTTGCCCTCCGGTGACCAAATTAGCGGCCGAGACCACCTACAGAGAGTTGGCACTCTCGTGCATCCATTGGAGCAAGTGAGATAGGCTGCAGTGTAGTGAGCTCTTCGGAGTTGAGCTCGTGGCGGCGGCCGGGGCTCGGGCAACGACAGGTTCGGCGCTACGGTGAAAGGCAGGAGGATCTGGAGATGGCTACGGTTGCGCGAAGACATGCTGAGCACGGTGGTGCGCTCGGTTGTGGCTCTAGGTGATGGTGGCCATGGCGGCGACATGGCTGGGCGGCGGTGAGCTTCGGGCACGGCGGCGCTAATGCTAGGGAACGTGCTAGGCGACGGGGAGAAGGGCGAACGGAAGAGCAGCTCACTGAGGAATCGTAGAGAAGCCCAGCGGGGTCGGGGAAGCGTCTGAGGCGGCGAATCGAAGGGCGGCGATCGTTGGGGCAGAGGACGGCGATGGCGTCGACGATGGTGCTCCAGGGCGTCCGGCATCATGTGGCTCGGCGGAGAGGGCCGGGGCATCACGGCAGAGCTCAGGGGCGTGTCGGAGAGGCTCGGAGGTGGCTCTGGCCGCAGCAACTGTAGGCGGCGGCGATGGTGGCGTTCGGCCGTGCGCGTGAGAGAGAGACAGAGGAGGGGATGAGGGAGAGGGAGAGTGCGAGAGAGGTCGGGGGATGCGTGGCGTCGCGAGGGAGGGCCAGAGCGACGAGGAGGCAAGCAGGGAGGCAGGAGGTGGCCGGTGCGTGGCCGGCGCGCGGCGAGCACGCGCCCCTGCCTTCTGGCGCGAGGTAGGGGGTGACTGGCACTGGCCAGTCGACTGGGCCGGTATAGTGCCGGGCCAGCAGTGGCCCAGGTAAGCTCTCTCTCCTCTCTGTTTTCTAAATTGTTTCTGTTTTCTATTTTTCTGCAATTCTTTTGGGTTTAGTTTTAACACCAAACCATTTTATAAAATCCTGAAAATAATTATGTGGCAAGAACTAAAATATCCCAAACCACATAGAATGTTCCAGAATTATTGGACATATATTAATTATATAAAGAATATATATCCAATGCAAATAGTTATTGAATTAATTCAAAGGCCCAAAATAAATGTTTTTGAGGTACCAAAAACATTGGTTTGAATTTTGCCTCTTGCCAATATTTTCAGAGACTAAGAGGAACGTTTTCTTGGACTTCTTTGAAGACATTTTAATGTTGATTATTTTTGAACTAGTTTCTGAGGGTTTCAACAAACCTCAATTCAACTTTCAGAAATTTTAGACATGATGCATGAGTGCAAATGCAACTATTTCACTCGGGTACTCTAGGGCTGTGACAAAAAATACTGGGACTTAGTGGAATTTAGACCTCACGGGAAAAACTGGATGAGGAGGTTTCGGGACGAAGAGATCCGGGGACAGCGCAGGCGTTTGGTTCGAAGGGCTGGTGGATCTGGTCCCGCTTCTTCTCCGGATCCGGCCGGACCGAACTCCGGCGAAGAGGGCGACGAGCTCCGGCGATGGTGGACTCCGGTGAGTCGAGGCCGAGGCGACGGCCGGACAGCGTTCGCCGGCGAGGCAGGAGGCGGCACGAGGCACGAGGCGAGGTAGCGATGTGGTGGTGGTCGGCGGCGGCGCGCGAGGAACTGGGCGGCGGCGACGAGCGCGGACGGCGGCGGGGCCGGCGAAGGGCGGCGGAGTGCGGCCGGTGGCGGAGAAGCGGCGGCGGCGAGCGGTCCTGTCGGGAGGCGGGAGGCACGCCTCGGGCGGAGGGATTCCCCGGGCGTGCGCGGCGGCGCTGGGATGGGCCTGGAGGGCCGGATCTGGGCGTCTCGGGCCAGGCGGCACGGGAATGGCGGCATGGACAGGTGGCAGCTCCTGATTCGCTGCGGCGGGCGGTTGGACGTGTCCGGCCACCGGGCGGACATGTCCGGCGGCGCGGGGAGGGATTTGCTAGGGTTTCAGGGGAAGAGACCCAGGATTTGGAATGGGAGGTCTATTTATAGAGGTAGAGGGAGCTAGGAAGCTCCAAATGAGGTGCGGTTTTTGGCCACGCGATCGTGATCGAACGGTCTAGATGATGGAGGAAATTTAGGTGGGTTTTGGGCCACTTTGGAGGGGTGTTGGGCTGCAACACACACGAGGCCTTTTCGGTCCCTCGGTTAACCGTTGGAGTATCAAACGAAGTCCAAATGGTATGAAACTTGACAGGCGGTCTACCGGTAGTAAACCAAGGCTGCATGACAAGTCTCGGTCAAATTCGAAAACGTTTTGCTCCCACACACGAAAAGAGGTAGAAAGGGACACCGGAGGACATAGGAGCGCCGGAATGCAAAATGGACAACAGGGAAAATGCTCAGATGCATGAGACGAACATGTATGCAAATGAAATGCACATGATGGCATGCTATGGAATGCATGACACACAAGCAATGACAAGGCAACAACAGCGAATAACTGGAAGACACCTGGCACATCGGCCCCGGGGCGTTACAACACTCCACCACTACAAGACGATCGTGTCCCGAGATCTAGAATGGCACCGGAGGGACAACGGGAGAGAAAGAGAAGAGGTAAAACTAAGTTGCTTCTTTGACAAACGAGTGAAACCAAAGAACCTTGAGAGGTTGAGCAAATTGAATGGAAGAAAACAGCGAAGATGCACAAAGTTGAAAACACTCCATTAGAAAAGAGGAACAATGAAGAACAACTTCGGGCAGCACTCCGATTGAAAAGAAAAGGAAATGAATAAGAACTTGGTAAGATGAGAAGATACTTGATGAAATCACAACATACTGCCTCCGGAAGTATTTAATGAATGGAACAAGGGGTAAGAAAGATCGCAGACCGCACTCCAGTTGAAAAGAGATGCAAGGCTTGATAAGGCGAAGAGAACTTGAGCAAAAGGGCACAACACTCCGGTTAAATGGATAGGCATGAAAAGAACATGATCTTGACAAAACAAGATGATGGGTTGAAAAGAGCAACATCACAATGCCTCCGGAATGAAAGAATAGAATGGAAATGGAATGAACGGAGGGAAAACAAGATATTGGGAGAGCATGCTAACAATAAATGCTAGAATTGAGTAGTTGAATTAACAACAACAAAAGAACAAGGTTGTAGTGGGCTTATGGAGAAACATCTCAAAATTTATGAGGTGAAAATTCTGCCACTAACGAAAATGATAGATTGGATTGATATCAACAAGGAGACAAGAACTATTTCACCGGGAGGATAAATGAAGAACTTGGGTCATTTATAAGCACCATAATAGCAACAATCCTTAGGGAAGGCTTTAGGTGAGATATAACCCAAGAAAACTCCAATGACGAGATTGATGGATTTACAATATCTCATTCTTGATAACTTGTGAATCATGAAACATGAACTCAAATTATCAAGAATAACATAATACCACCTCCAATAATATGGTAGAAAAAATTGCACTCCGGATTGCACGTAGGAGAAAACATGAGCTCCTTAGAAAAGAATGTTGATGAACACTTGGAGAAGGAAATTGAATCCTTGATGAACCATCATGTAGAACCCTTATGAAGAACTCCGGTAAAAAAAAGAATGATCAAACGGAAGGAAAGAGAGGTTGAAAACACAAGGTGAATCCTTGCAATGATTTAGATGGATCTTCGCGACGAGATAAAGTGGAAGAAACTTGGAACTCTGGAAAAGAAAAGATGAAAACAAGTGAAACCGAGAATTTGATGGGCCTCCGGAATAAGGAATTAAACACTTGGATGAACAAGAATAAGAATTATGTTATGCTTGTCCTTCATCAATTAAATTGATGATAAACAATGGATTTGGCACACTACTTATTCCCGTTGCAAAGGATTGAAGAGAGATATAGCACAAACTTGGGAAAACCTTCAACGAACCACCGGTAGAATTTGAAAGAACAAAAGAATTGATATGATACCCAAGGAAGAGAGATCTTGAACGAACCACCGTAAGAATTGAAAATGAATGAAGTAAAGGGATGAATCACCGGTAAGAAATAGTAAATGAACGGAGATACATGAGAGAGTTTAGATATATGAGAACGAAGAGGTCGCGAACTGATTAGAGATCACTTGAACGATGCACCGGTAAGATTGGAGAATGATAACTGAAGTTGAGAATGAATAAACCTGAATTGATGGACTCCGGATAATCAAACTGAGAAGACTCTTGAATTGCTTCGGATGGGTGAAAAGAATTCTCACATTCAAAAACAATTATGAGAGGATGGCATCAAGCTAGCATCACGAATTTTGAAGAGAATGGAGCAAGATTGAGAGAAAAATCTTCTTCGGTCTTCAAATGCAGAGAATGACGATGAGAAACACCACCATGAATTGTTGAGACACTCCGGAATGAAGAATGGAAAGGTTGAGCCAACGATGAAAATAATTTGACAGATCTTGGAGAAAAGCATTTGACTGATGATAACTCATTCTTACGTCAAACTTAGAAGAGAATTTGAGAATAACTCCGGGAAAATAAGAAGAGTAAGGTAAGATCCTGGGAAAAGGCCTGTGGGTTAGGGCCCACTCAAGAGAAACACCATTGAAACAATTACTCGAAAAGTAGATTGCACCGGTTGAATCAAACGTCTTGAATGAGATAACAACCTCGGAATAGGTTGAACAAATGCAGAGTGGAAACGCGAATCTTCGAGATATCTTGAGCACTCCGAAACAATAGAATAGCAAGCGGGGAAGATTAAGAGGTTCACCGGCATGAGAAGACATTTGAAACGAGGAAAAAGGATATTATCAACACCAAAGCTTGATTTGAATCCACCGGAGAAGAAAAGAATGAATAATGATGAACTTGAGGTTCCGTTAGGATCTTCATTAGAATCACCGGATAAGAACATTGACGGAAAGGAATGGAGAGACTTCATATCCATAAGATGGATGCTTGACAAAGAAATCTTAGTCCTTGAAGAAAGAGGGTGGGAGGGAGGGAAACAAAGTCAACTTGAAGACAGATGAAACGAACAACGTTGATGAAAAACTAAGATTGGATCTTGCGAATGTTGAAATGATCGGATCCACTTGAAGAGAAAAACACGCTGGTTGAAAAGGATTGACATGACAATCTCAATTATCATGAAGGATTAGTATTCACATAGAAATATGAGAACACCGCTTAGGAAAGGTATGGAATCAAACACTTGACTTCAAAGCAACTCGAATACCATGACTAAAAACAAAAACAAAGGATTGGCTTGCAAAATAAGCCGGAACAAACATATGATAGAGATTTCGTCCGAAGTTTTCGTGGTCGGGCCTACACGGGCTCGATCATACAGCACCATCATGTACCAGGCAGTGCACATCACATACGAAGCATCCCCGAGTCAGCATAGCCAAGGACTCTTTAAGACACAACGAGACCACTGTAAAACCAACCATGGATAGGCGGACCACTAGACGTCGAACCCCAATTTCATAGCATACATCTGTCGGAAAGATATCCTAAGAGCTACTTGAATTCCCACTTATGAAACTCCCGAACCTTTCCGGTTATGCAATCAGGTGTTGGGGATACAGGGGAAGCATTATATCTCACACAAAGCTAGCAAATCCTACATCCAGCTGTCTCCATCCTTCAACACATAACCAAGAAACCTTCGGAAATCATTTACCTCAACCTTCGAAAAGCATCCGTCATACAAGTTATGGCGATACTCCCGAACCCTCGCCCTAGTACTGGGTGGCGTCGAGGTTATCTCACCAACAGCTGCATAAAAGATATTTTCGATGTCGGCGAAACTCAGGTATTCCAGAATCTCAACGATAAAATTGTGATGACAACACCTCGGAGCTCAACTCCCCAGGACACTGCCACAACCCCTAAATGTCAGGAGGCACCAAGAACAATGTTCTCGTCACAAAACCATCGGAAAGATTCCAAGATACCCTCGTGATCCTAAAAAAAATTAGTGAAATTTGAGAAGAGAAGAGTCAAAACTCTACGTCAGGATGCCTCACCAGAGCGACGAAGGGACTGAGGAGTAAAAAGAAGTCCTACTCTCCGATATATATAATCCTAAATGACTCAAAACATTTTTCTAGACTCAACAACGCCAACGATTCGATCAAGAAGGGGGCTCCTAAGGTCGGGGAAGGCTCTGATTACTAACTTGTAACGCCCTCGATGCGGCTATATCTCCCACGTGTCGAAGCACAACTTAGAGGCATAACCGCATTGAAAGCAATGTCGCAAGTGAGGTAATCTTCGCAAACAACCGATGTAATACAATAAGGGAAAAGATACATAGTTGGCTTACAATCGCCACTTTACACAATTACATGAATAAAGCATTACATCATCCAGATACAAACAAGGTCCAACTACGGAACCAAAATAAAAGAAGAATACCCCAAATGCTACACAGGTCCCCGATCAACCCCAACTGGGCTCCACTACTGATCAACCGAAACGAAACAACATGATGAACAAGATCTTCATCGAGCTCCTCCTTGAGCTCGGTTGCGTCACCTGCACGATATCATCGGCACCTGCAAGCTAGTTTTTGGAAGTAATCTGTGAGTCATGGGGACTCGGCAATCTCACACCCTCGCGGTCAAGACTATTTATGCTTATAGGTAAGTTAAAGGTATGAGGTGGAGCTGCATCAAGCGACTAGCATATATGGTGGCTACCATATGCAAATGAGAGCGAGAAGAGAAGGAAAATTTAACGCCCTCGATGCGGCTATAGCTCCCACGTGTCGAGGCATAACCGCATTGAAAGCAACGTCGCAAGTTAGGCAATCTTCACAACATCCCATGTAATATAGATAATAAAAGGGGAGATACATAGTTGGCTTAAACTCGCCACGTCAATCAAAGTACATAAATAGCATTACAACATTCAAACACTCATGGCCCGACTACGGCGCCAAAATAGAAGAACAACCCAACATGCGACACGGTCCCGATCACCCCAACTGGGCACCACTACTGATCATCAGGGATAGACACGTAGTATCGGCGTGAGTCCTCGTCGAACTCCCACTTGAGCTCAAGCGCGTCATCTGGAACGGAGTCATCGGGTCCTGCATCTGGTTTGGAAGTAATCTGTGAGCCACAGGGACTCAGCAATCTCGCACCCTCGCGATCAAGACTATTTAAGCTTAATAGGTAAGGCAAGGAAAATATGTGGAGCTGCAGCGAGCGACTAGCATATATGGTGGCTATCCTGTTCGCAAAAGAGAGCGAGAAGAGGAGGCAAGGCGCGAGCGAGTAATCTAGAGAACAACCTGTGCAAGCATAACTCCAACACCGTGTTCAGTTCCCGGACTCCGCCGAGAAGAGACCATCACGGTAACACACTCAGTTGATTCATTTTAATTAAGTTAAGGTTCAAGTTATCTACAACCGGACATTAACAAATTCCCATCTGCCCATAACCGCAGGCACGGCTTTCGAAAGTTCAAATCCCTGTAGGGGAGTCCCAACTTAGCCCATGACAAGCTCTCACGGTCAACGAAGGAATAGACCTCCTCCCGAGACATTCCGATCAGACTCGGTATCCCGGTTCTACAAGACACTTCGACAAGTTAAAACAAATCCAGCAACACCGCCCGAATGTGCCGACAAATCCCGATAGGAGCTGCACATATCTCGTTCTCAGGGCACACTCAGATTGTCCAAACTTCCGGTAGGCCAGCCCAGAGTTGCCCCTGGTGGCCATCGGCGGCTGACAAGGTGGACAGAGGAGCACTGGCCGGGGGGGGGGGGGTTTAAATAAGATGACCCTCAGGCTCCGGAAACCCAAGGGAAAAAGAGGCTAGGTGGCAAATGGTAAAACCAAGGTTGGGCATTGTTGGAAAAGCTTTAGTCAAGGTGAACTATCAAGGGGTTCCCATTATCACCCAACCGCGTAAGGAACGCAAAATCCAGGAACATAACACCGGGATGACGAAAACTTGGGCGGCAAGAGTGGAACAAAACACTAGGCGAGAGGCCAGCCTTCCACCCTTTACCAAGTATATAGATGCATTAATATAACATGGCAATATAATGATATCCCAACAAGTAAATAATGTTCCAACAAGGAACGGTCTCCAATCTTCACCTGCAACTAGCAACGCTATAAGAGGGGCTGAGCAAAGCGGTAACATAGCCAATCAACGGTTTGCTAGGACATGGTGGGTTAGAGGTTTGACATGGCAATTTGGGAGGCATGATAAGCAAGTGGTAGGCATCGTAGCATAGGCATAGCAAAAGAGCAAGCATCTAGCATAGCAAAGATAGTAGTGATTTCGAGGGTATGATCATCTTGCCTACAAAGTTGTCAGAGTTGACTGGATCCTCGAAAGCAAACTCAACGGGCTCCTCGTTCGCGAACTCGTCTTCCGGCTCTACCCAAACAAGACAAACAAGCAACAAGGACACAATCAACCACGTGCAAAGCTCAAACAATATGATGCAAAGATGGTATGCTATGCGGGATGCGATATGCGATGCATATGCAAGATTTGAGAAGGAACGAATGAACCTGGCCTCAATTTGGAAATCCAAGTGTGCCACTGGAAACATGAGATGAAATCGCTTGAAAACGATATAAAGAACGCCGGAATCGGAGTTACTCCCACTTAGTGAAATTAACACTTGTCTGGAATTTCAGATCAGATAGCACTCTTTGGAGCATGAAAACAATATGCTACAGGACCTGAACATGGCAAAGTAAAGCATGGCATGGAGCTACTCAAAGAGCTTAACAAATGTCCCTTAGTGACCTTGAGCCAAAAGGGATCAGAAAATACAATTGCAAGCATGTGAACATGGCAAAAACATAATCAGTCGCAGACTTAAAGAAAAACTGGAGCATGCTGAAACAGATATCAAGTAGGCATGTTTACGAGCTCGATGCACTCACTACAGAGAAAGTCATGACAATCTAAGCATACACCCATCAAGAATACATAAAATGCAAGCTAGACATGGCAAGAACAATAACATAGCGTGCACGGATCAACTACAACATCCTCGGCAAAATTGCTAACAAGTAGACAATCTGCCCAGATTCACGAAATAGCAAAAGTAGAGCTCGATTGACTCAAACTAGGGTGATCCATAATGGAAAACAAAGATATGGATGGATAGAGCACTACAAGATTGACAAAACATCCTTAATGATCATCCTCAAAAGAGGCACGGATCACTAGGAAACAACATGAACATATGGCAATTTGGGATAAACAGGTCAAGGACTTAGTGGAAATGCTAAGTCCCTGAAATCAGCATTACCAAATGCTCCACTTTGCAAGCTTGTACTAGTCACCACACACATCACAAAAATACATGGGTTTCACCTCTGGATAGATGGCAAAACATATAACAAAACTCATGTAGAGCTCAGGGGCATATCATGCACACAATAATCATGGCAAAAATAACAAATATCTAAATGGAGCAGCAGATCTAACAATTATCTCAAATAGCATTCTTCTAACAGCATTTCGGGCATCAAGATGATCTCAAATGGAAATGATGCAACGAGATGAAATGATGTACTCTCTGAGACAAACATTTTGATATGCTATATGCCCAAAACGGAGCTACGGATGAGTTACGACATGATGAACAAGAGCAAATAATTAGGGTTTCGGGAAAAAAAGTCAAACGATCCAATCCCAGATCTGGATCCGGTGGCACGCTTTACGAGGTTTGCCGGGTTGGAGCTTGAGGCCGCCGGAGATGGGGACTTCGTCGGATCCGGCCGGTGCTCCGGTCGCCGGGGTCGAAGAAGATGTGGGGAGGCGAGGCGGCGCCGGCCGGTGGTCAGCTCCGGTGAGGCTGCGCGGCGTGCGGTGGCCTCGGGAGCTCGCCGGCGTCGTGGGGCGGAGCCGGCCGGTGAAGGTGGCAGTGCGGCGGAGCAAGAAGCAGGCGGCGGCGGCGCGGGATCCGGGCGGCGCGCGGGGAGATGGGCCGGGAGGGCCCGATCCGGGCTCTCCAGGCCGCGGCGGCGGGGACGGCGCGGGGTGCCACATGGCGGCGCGGGAATGGCTGGCGGCGGCGTGTCCGGCACCGGCGAACAATGTCTGGCCGCGCGGATGGAGTGGGGCTAGGGTTTTGGAAGAGGGGATCCGGGATATTCGAGGAGGGGTGTATATATAGGCATAGAGGGAGCTAGGAGAGTCCAAATGAGGTGCGGTTTTCGGCCACGCGATCGTGATCGAACGCTCTAGATGATGGAGAGGGTTTTGGTGGGTTTTGGGACAAAATGGAGGGGCGTTGGGCTGCAACACACACGAGGCCTTTTCGGTCCCTCGGTTAACCGTTGGAGCATCAAGCGAAGTCCAAATGGTACGAAACTTGACAGGCGGTCTACTTGTAGTGAACCAAGGCCGCTTGGCAAGTCTCGGTCCAATCCGGAAATGTTTAATCCCCACACACGAAAGAAAGGTAGAAATGACCACCGGAGGAGAACGAAGCGCCGGAATGCAAAACAAACAACGGGGAAAATGCTCCAATGCTTGAGATGAACACGTATGCAAATGCAATGCACATGAAGACATGATATGGGATGCATGACAACGATAACAACACACGGAGACAAATACCCGAACCCGAGAAAATAAAATAACTTAATGCCGGAAACGGCAAGAGTTGGATTACATATTAGGTAAGTCACATCCGGGGTGTTACAGCAAAGCGCGGTCGAACAACTATGATCAAGAAGTAATCCTAGAACAACCTACGTCAAGCATTACTCCAACATCGTGTTCACTTCCCGGACTCCGCCGGAAAGAGACCATCACGGCAACACACGGGGTTGATGCATTTTAAATAAGATAAGTTTCAGGTTTTCTACAACTAGACATTAACAAATTCCCATCTGCCCATAACCGCGGGCATGGCTTTCGAAAGTTCAAATCCCTGCGAGACATCCTACGAGTAAGACCAACCCTCAAGTTGCCCCGAGGTGGCCCTGCAGTCTACTCGGTCGGACCAACACTCAGAGGAGCAATGGCCCAGGGGGGGCTTAATAAAGATGACCCTTGAGTCTGCGGAACCGAAGGGAAAAAGAGGCTAGGTGGCGAATGGTAAAACCAATGTTGGGCATTGCTGGAGGAGTTTTATTTAAGGTGAACTATCAAGGGGTTCCCATTATAACCCAACCGTGTAAGGAACGGAAAATCCGGGAACATAACACCGATATGACGGAAACTAGGACAGCAAGAGTGGAACAAAACACCAGGAATAAGGCCGAGCCTTCCACCCTTTACGAAGTATATAGATGTATTAATATAAATAAGAGATATTGTGATATCCCAACAAAATATCCATGTTCCAACAAGGAACAAACTCCAATCTTCACCTGTAACAAACAACGCTATAAGAGGGGCTGAGCAAAGCGGTAACATAGCCAAACAATGGTTTGCTACGACAACGTGGGTTAGAGGCTTGGCTTAACAATATGGGAGGCATGATAAGAAAGTGGTAGGTATCACAGCATAGGCATAGCACAAGAGCGAGCAACTAGCAAGCATAGAAGTGATTTCGAGGGTATGATCATCTTGCCTGCAAAGTTCTCAGAGTTGCCTTGATCCTCGTAGGCATACTCAACGGGCTCCTCGATCACGTACTCGTCTCCCAGCTCTACCCAAGCAAGAACAACAAGCAAAAGGAACACAATCAACCACGTGCAATGCTCAAGCAACATGATGCAAACATGGTATGATACACGGGATGCGGTAAGTGATGCATAGGCATGATTTGGAAAGGAATGATTGAACCTGGCCTCAACTTGGAAAACCAAGAGTGCCACTATAAAGGTTAGTTGATTTTGGTTGAAATCGATATAAAGGTCACCGGAATCGGATGCATGGTTTGGAAATGGCAAGCAAAACAAATATGGCACCGGTCTGCGATAAATAGCAAGTAGCCATCTAAATGCATCAAGATAAATATGCTACAGCACTCAAACATAGCAAAAAAATTACATGGCAGGGATCCACTCATGATGCTTAACAAAAGATGAACATGTTGGGGAACGTAGTAATTTCAAAAAAATTCCTACGCACACGCAAGATCATGGTGATGCATAGCAACGAGAGGGGAGAGTGTTGTCTACGTACCAACGCAGACCGACTGCGGAAGCGATCACACAACGTAGAGGAAGTAGTCGTACGTCTTCCCGATCCGACCGATCCAAGCACCGTTACTCCGGCACCTCTGAGTTCTTAGCACACGTTCAGCTCGATGACGATCCTCGGGCTCCGATCCAGCAAAGCGTCGAGGAAGAGTTCCGTCAGCACGACGGCGTGGTGACGATCTTGATGTTCTACCGACGCAGGGCTTCGCCTAAGCACTACAACGATATGACCGAGGTGGAAGATGGTGGCAGGGGGCACCGCACACGGCTAAGGAACGATCACCAAGGATCAACTTGTGTGTCTAGAGGTGCCCCCTGCCTCCGTATATAATGGAGCCAAGGGGGAGGGGTGCGCCGGCCAGGGAGAGCGCGCAGGAGGAGTCCTACTCCTACCGGGAGTAGGACTCCCCCCCCCCAATCCTAGTTGGACTAGGTTTCCCAAAGGGGGAAAGAGAGAGAGAGGGGGTCGGCCCCTTCTCCTAGTCCTAATAGGACTAAGGGAAGGGGGGGCGCGCGGCCACCTATGGGCTGCCCCTTTTCTCCTTTCCACTAGGGCCCATGATGGCCCATATGGCTCCCGGGGGGGGTTCCGGTAACCTCCCGGTAATCCGGTAAAATCCTGATTTCACCCGGAACACTTCCGATATCCAAATCTAGGCTTCCAATATATCAATCTTTACGTCTCGACCATTTCGAGACTCCTCGTCATGTCCGTGATCACATCCGGGACTCCGAACAACCTTCGGTACATCAAAATGCATAAACTCATAATAACTGTCATCGTAACGTTAAGCGTGCGGACCCTACGATTCGAGAATAATGTAGACATGACCGAGACACGTCTCCGGTCAATAACCAATAGCGGGACCTGGATGCCCATATTGGCTCCTACATATTCTACGAAGATCTTTATCGGTCAGACCGCATAACAACATACGTTGTTCCCTTTGTCATCGGTATGTTACTTGCCCGAGATTTGATCGTCGGTATCCAATACCTAGTTCAATCTCGTTACCAGCAGGTCTCTTTACTCGTTCCGTAATACATCATCTCACAACTAACATCTTAGTTACAATGCTTGCAAGGCTTATGTGATGTGTATTACCGAGACGGCCCAGAGATACCTCTCCGACTGTCGTAGTGACAAATCCCAATCTCGAAATACGCCAACCCAACATGTACCTTTGGAGACACCTGTAATGCTCCTTTATAATCACCCAGTTACGTTGTGACGTTTGGTAGCACCCAAAGTGTTCCTTCGGCAAACGGGAGTTGCATAATCTCATAGTCATAGGAACATGTATAAGTCATGAAGAAAGCAATAGCAACATACTAAACTCCCTGAAATCAGCATCATTGAGTAAGCTACTTTGCATGCTTGTGCTAGTCACCACGAAGATCACAAAAATAAATGGCATACACCCCTGTAGAGATGGCATGCCATATAACAAAACTCATGTAGAGCTCAGGATCATAGCATGCACACATTAATCATGGAAAAAATGACAAAAGTGCATTTGCTGAAACACATCTGACATAATCATCACATGGCCCTCTTCCAACGACATTTTGGGCATCAAGATGAGGTCAAATGAAAATGATGCAATGAGATGAAATGGTTTACTCGTCGATGCGAACATTTTGATATGCTACACGCATGAATCGAAGCAACGGGTGGAGAGTTATGATGCGATGAAGTATGCATAAAAATACTGGAACTTAGTGGAATTTTAGTCCTCGTGGGAAAAATTGGACGAGGAGGTTCCGGGACAAAGAGATCCGGGGACGGCGCGGACGTTTGGTTCGAAGGGCTGGTGGATCTGGTCCCGCTTCTTCTCTGGATCCGGCCAGACCGAACTCCGGCGAAGAGGGCGATGAGCTTCGACGATGGTGGACTACGGCGAGTCGAGGCCGAGGCGATGGCCGGACGGCGTTCGCCAGCGAGGCAGGTGGCGGCGCAAGGCACGAGGCGAGGCAGCGATGCGGTGGTGGGCGGCGGCAGCGCATGAAGAACTGGCCAGCGGCGAGCACGGACGGCGGCGAGGTCAGCGAAGGGCGGCGAAGCGCGGCCGGTGGCGGAGAAGCGGCGGCGGCGAGTGGTGCAGTCGGGCGGCGGGAGGCGCGCCTCGGGCGGAGGGATTCCCCGGGCGCGGGCGGCGGCGCTGGGATGGGCCTGGAGGGCCGGATCGGGGCGTCTCGGGCCCGGCGGCATGGGAACGGCGGCATGGACAGGTGGCATCTCCTGATTCGCTGCGGCGGGCGGTTGGACGTGTCCGGCCACCGGGCGGACATGTCCGGCGGCGCGGGGAGGGATATGCTAGGGTTTCGGGGGAAGAGACCCGGGATTTGGAATGGGCGGTCTATTTATAGAGGTAGAGGGAGCTAGGAAGCTCCAAATGAGGTGCGGTTTTCGGCCACGCGATCGTGATCGAACGGTCTAGATGATGGAGGAAGTTTAGGTGGGTTTTGGGCCCCTTTGGAGGGGTGTTGGGCTACAACACATATGAGGCCTTTTCGGTCCCTCGGTTAACCGTTGGAGTATCAAACGAAGTCCAAATGGTACGAAACTTGACAGGCGATCTACCGGTAGTAAACCAAGGCCGCATGACAAGTCTCAGTCCAATCCGAAAACATTTAGCTCCCACACACGAAAAGAGGTAGAAAGGGACACCGAAGGACATAGGAGTGCCGGAATGCAAAACGGACAACGGGGAAAATGCTCAGATGCATGAGACGAACATGTATGCAAATGAAATGCACATGATGGCATGATATGGAATGCATGACACGCAAGCAATGACAAGGCAACAACAGTGAATAACTGGAAGACACCTGGCACATCGGTCTCGGGGCGTTACAACCATCCTCTTGTAAAACTGGCATCTCCACTTGTTGCTGAGGTGGTTGTGGTTGTGGAATATTTGCCTGAGGGAATGCCCAATGGCCTTGCTCTTCCTGCTCTTCCCAGTCATCCCAATCATCCTGTTGTGCTGGCTCATTATGAATTGGAGCAGGATGGAAACATGGGAAATCATTGGCATGATGTGGAATAGGGTGTGGGTGCACTCCAGGGGGTGGCATAGGATCCTCATCAGCAAGGCCACCTCCCAGCATTTCTTCTAACAAATCCTCAACTGAACTAGTCCATGATTCCTCCTCAAAGCACTCTCCTGCAGACCACCTGATGCTTTTAGGAATATCAATGAGCTCAGTAACTTTGGCCTTCACTAGGATCTTCCCTCTGAGAGCATCCTCCCTCTCCCAACTAATTATTCTTCCCCACTTGGCAATGGCAGCTGCAATGTCCTTAGTGTTGCAGTAGTCAAAAGGGACACCCACAAACAGTAACCAGCAGGTTCTATTGAAATGCAGTCCGCGCCAATTCCTACCTTGATTGTGCTTAGTGAAAGTGATCAAAACATCTCCAGATGGGTGAGGACTTTGCCTGATGAGACGATCCCTATCCCTAACATGTAGAAACTAAACATACGCCTCCCCAAAAGGACATGGCTGGATTTCTCTGAACCCCACCTCTTCAACACCTTGAAAGAACTCCTCAAGAACTTCTCTAACATTGGGAAAAAATACCTCATTTGGATGTGGTTGAATGGTTGCAATCGCCCAGTCCTCGTGCCTTCTTGGACGATGCGGCAAGATTGCCCTCGAAACCCCAGTACGCCCAGCCACCTCTAAAACCTGGAACCCATGAGGAACGAAGGGAGCCGGGTCGATGGGGATGTTGGCCATGGCCGAGGCCGAAGCTTCCGACGAACGGACCACCAATGCCCGCTCCGCCAATGCTGAAGAAGACGGTGAGCTTGTCGAGGCAGAAACAGAGGTGGAGGCAGAGTTGGTAAGAACAGAGGAATGCGAGGAGGCAGCCTGCAGTCGCGGTTGGAAATTTGGAAAGAGGTCCTTGACCAGCTCCATAAATGACGAGACCTGCCTAATCGGTGGAGCTGGGCCGACACATTTGAACCAGGCCTCCACCGCACAATCAGCCCAGGCCTGCTCGGGTGGGCTCGGGAAAGAGTCAAACTGTAGAAAAGGCCATGGCCCAGGCAGCTTTGGAACCATGCAGTTACGTGCAAAGTGACCTTGACCTCCACATGCAAAACACACTACGTACGTGTGAGGGGCAGGACGTTGAGACATTTGTGGCTGGTTAAGTGACCCATTACACTCAGAGTTAAGAGAGGGCGAATTCAAAGATTCCCCTTGATTGACATTGGATTGAATGGGACCTGATAAACGCTCAAAAATAGATCGACCGTTTCTGACCACCGTGTTGTAGCTCCGGCGATCGCCGGAGTTGTTGGCGACAGCTTTTCCATGCCTACCCACCAAGGTCCACTCATTATCAAGTTCTTTGTAAAAAATCTAGTTCTTCTCTAAACCAATTTGGCCCACCATAATTCCACAAACTAAACACGGCCTCAAAATCTTGCTCAACAATTCTACCATTGTTGTAAATCTCAAAACCCACAGACTTAGAAGCAACCGAGAACTTGAAAGTTCTATCCCTCAAGTGTCGAACCCTAAAACCTTGAGCATAACCACCAAACATGGCCAGGAGAGAGACACTAACCGTGTGCACATCAAGCTTGAAGGTTTAGCGGCAGAAAGAAACCACCAAGATGAATTCTTGTTGACGAAAGCCAGGAGAAAACACCACTGGATGCCCAAACTTGGTTCTCATATCTGCTTGAAACTTTCTGCCATGGTCAAAGTTGAGGGCAAAAGGAGCCATCTTCAGTGGTGGTTGCCGAGGCCGGAGTGGCCGCCGACAGGAGAGGTGGCCGCCGGGGCCAGATTGGCCACCGGCGCAAGATCGCCTTATAGTCGCCTAGGAGCTTGTGCTTTCAGGAGAAAATTATGTGTTCGAAGGTTTTATTCATGTAAACAGAATAACAATTATTCTCTGATTTTTAAATGAATAAACGTATTGCAATAAACACGATCAAATCATATTCATGCTTAACGCAAACACCAAATAACATTTATTTAGGTTCAACACTAATCCCGAAAGTATAGGTAGTGTGCGATGATGATCATATCAATCTTGGAACCACTTCCAACACACATCGTCACTTCACGCTTAACTAGTCTCTGTTCATTCTGCAACTCCCGTTTTGAGTTACTACTCTTAGCAACTGAACCAGTATCAAATACCGAGGGGTTGCTATAAACACTAGTAAAGTACACATCAATAATATGTATATCAAATATAGCTTTGTTCGCTTTGCCATCCTTCTTATCCGCCAAATACTTGGGGCAGTTCCGCTTCCAGTGACCAGTCCCTTTGCAGTAGATGCACTTAGTCTCAGGTTTAGGTCCAGACTTGGGCTTCTTCACTTGAGCAGCAACTTGCTTGTCGTTCTTCTTGAAGTTCCCCTTCTTCCCTTTGCCCTTTTTCTTGAAACTAGTGATCTTGTGAACCATCAACACTTGATTTTTTCTTGATTTCTACCTTCGCCGATTTTAGCATCGCGAAGAGCTTGGGAATTGTTTTCATCATCCCTTACATATTACAGTTCATCACGATGTTCTAGTAACTTGGCGATAGTGAATAGAGAACTTCGTCAATTACTATCTTATCTGGAAGATTAACTCCCACTTGATTCAAGAAATTGTACTACCCAGACAATCTGAGCACATGCTCACTAGTTGAGCTATTCTCCTCCATCTTGTAGGCAAAATACTGTTAGAGGTCTCATACCTCTCAACACGGGCATGAGTATGAAATACCAATTTCATCTCTTGGAACATCTTATATGCTCCGTGGTGTTCAAAACATTTTTGATGCCCCAGTTCTAAGCCGTAAAACATGGTGCATTAAACTATCAAGTAGTCATCATACCGAGCTTTTCTCAAAACGTTCATAACATCTGCATCTGCTCCTACAATAGTTCTGTCACCTAGCGGTGCATCAAGGACATAATACTTCTGTGCAGCAATGAGGATAATCCTCAGATCATGGAGCTAGTCCGCATCTTTGCTACTAACATCTTTCAACTCATTTTCTCTAGGAACATATCAAAAATAAACGGGGAGCTACATCGCTAGCTATTGATCCATAACATAGATATGCTAATACTACCAGGACTAAGTTCATGATAAATTAAAGCTCAATTAATCATATTACATAAGAACTCCCACTTAGATAGGCATCCCTCTAGTCATCTAAATGATCACGTGATCCATATCAACCAAACCATGTCTGATCACCATGTGAGATGGAGTAGTTTTCAATGGTGAACATCACTATGTTGATCATATCTTCTATATGATTCACGCTCGACCTTTCGGTCTCCAGAGTTCCGAGGCCATATCTGCATATGCTAGGCTCGTCAAGTTTAACCCGAGTATTCTGCGTGTGCAAAACTGGCTTGCACCCGTTGTATGTGAACGTAGAGCTTATCACACCCGATCATCACATGGTGTCTCAGCACGAAGAACTGTCGCAACGGTGCATACTCAGGGAGAACACTTGTACCTTGAAATCTAGTGAGAGATCATCTTATAATGCTACCATCGAACTAAGAAAAATAAGATGCATAAAGATAAACATCACATGCAATCAATATAAGTGATATGATATGGCCATCATCATCTTGTGCCTTTGATCTCCATCTCCAAAGCACCGTCATGATCACCATTGTCACCGGCGCGACACCTTGATCTCCATCGTAGCATCGTTGTCATCTCATCAACTATTGCTTCTACGACTATCGCTACCGCTTAGTGATAAAGTAAAGCAATTACATGGCGATTGCATTTCATACAATAAAGCGACAACCATATGGCTCCTGCCAGTTGCCGATAACTCCATTACAAAACATGATCATCTCATACAATAAAATATAGCATCATGTCTTGACCATATCACATCACAACATGCCCTGCAAAAACAAGTTAGACGTCCTCTACTTTGTTGTTGCAAGTTTTACGTGGCTGCTACGGGCTGTGCAAGAACCGTTCTTACCTACGCATCAAAAACACAACGATATTTCATCAAGTATGTGCTGTTTTAACCTTCAACAAGGACCGGGCGTAGCCACACTCGATTCAACTAAAGTTGGAGAAACTGACACCCGCCAGCCAACTGTGTGCGAAGCACGTTGGTAGAACCAGTCTCGCGTAAGCGTACGCATAATGTCGATCCGGGCTGCTTCATCCAACAATACCGCCGAATCAAAGTATGACATTCTGGTAAGCAGTATGACTAGTATCGCCCACAACTCACTTGTGTTCTACTCGTGCATATAACATCTACACATAAACTTGGCTCGGATGCCACTGTTGGGGAACATAGTAATTTCAAAAAAAATCTTATGTACACGCAAGATCATGGTGATGCATAGCAACGAGAGGGGAGAGTGTTGTCCACATACCCTCGTAGACCGTAAGCGGAAGCGTTATGACAACGCGGTTGATGTAGTCATACGTCTTCATGATCAACCGATCCTAGTACCAAACGTACGGCACCTCCGCGATCTGCGCACGTTTGGCTCGGTGACGTCCCACGAACTCACGATCCAGTAGAGCTTCAAGGGAGAGATTCGTCAGCACGACGGCGTGATGATGGTGATGATGAAGCTACCGGTGCAGGGCTTCGCCTAAGAACTGCAACGATATGACCGAGGTGGAATATGGTGGAAGGGGGCACCGCACATGGCTAAAAGATCAATGATCAACTTGTGTGTCTACGGGGTGCCCCCTCCCCCGTATATAAAGGAGTGGAGGAGGGGGGGCCGGCCCTCTACTATGGCGCGCCCTGGGGAGTCCTACTCCCACCGGGAGTAGGATTACCCCCCTTCCAAGTAGTAGGAGTAGGAGAGAAGGAAGGGGAAGAGAGAAGAGAAGGAAGGAGGGGGCGCCGCCCCTCCCCCTAGTCCAATTTGTACTAGGCCTTGGGGGCGCACGGCCTGCCCTAGGCAGCCCCTCTCTCTCTCCCCCCTAAAGCCCAATAAGGCCCATATACTCCCCGGCGAATTCCTGTAACTCTCTAGTATTCCGATAAATACCAGAACCACTCAGAACCTTTCCGATGTCCGAATATAGCCTTCCAATATATCGATCTTTACGTCTCGAACATTTTGAGACTCCTCGTCATGTACCTGATCTCATCCGGGACTCCGAGCAACCTTTGGTACGTCAAACCACATAAACTCATAATACCAATTGTCACCAAACGTTAAGCGTGCGGACCCTACAGGTTCGAGAACTATGTAGACATGACCGAGACTCATCTCCGGTCAATAACCAACAGCGGAACCTAGATGCTCATATTGGCTCCTACATATTCTATGAAGATCTTTATCGGTCAAACCGCATAACAACATACGTTGTTCCCTTTGTCATCGGTATGTTACTTGCCCGAGATTCGATCGTCGGTATCTCAATACCTAGTTCAATCTCATTACTGGCAAGTCTCTTTACTCGTTCTGTAATGCATCATACCGCAACTAACTCATTAGTTGCATTGCTTGCAAGACTTATAGTGATGTGCATTACCGAGAGGGCCCAGAGATACCTCTCTGACAATCAGAGTGACAAATCCTAATCTCGATCTATGCCAACTCAACAAGTACCATTGGAGACACCTGTAGAGCACCTTTATAATCACCCAGTTACGTTGTGACGTTTGATAGCACACAAGGTGTTCCTCCGGTATTCGGGAGTTGCATAATCTCATAGTCATAGGAACATGTATAAGTCATGAAGAAAGCAATAGCAACATACTAAACGATCAAGTGCTAAGCTAACGGAATGGGCCAAGTCAATCACATCATTCTCATGTCTTATGTCTGATGTGATCCCGTTAATCAAATGACAACTCATGTCTATGGCTATGAAACTTAACCATCTTTGATTCAACGAGCTAGTAAAGTAGAGGCATACTAGTGACACTCTGTTTGTCTATGTATTCACAGATGTACTAAGTATCCGGTTAATACAATTATAGCATGAATAATAAACATTTATCATGATATAAGGAAATACAAATAACAACTTTATTATTGCTTCTAGGGCATATTTCCATCACTTACTCCCCCACCAAAATTGCCTAATGATGGCAGATATATTGTCACATAACCCTCTAGGAAGACGGAAGCATGACATAGAGTAAACCGGAATTGCTTGCACAACTGCCTTGATCAACACTTCTTTACCGGCAGCAGAAAGTAATTTTTCGATCCAACCTTTAACCTTCTCCCACACCCGGCCTCTCAAGTACTTGAACGTCCCATTCTTGGAGTGTCCTACGTCCGTTGGCATGCCCAAATAACGCTCACTTAAGCACTCATTGTGCACCTGCAAGGAGTTTTTTATTGCTTCCCTCATAGAGCCTGGACAGCCTCGGATAAAGAAGATGGATGACTTGTCATGATTGATACATTTCCCGGAAGCCTTACAATATGTTTCCAACAGGTTTGACACTGCAACTGACCCCTCAACATTAGCCTTAAAAAGCAACAGGTTGTCATCTGCAAACAAAAGGTGGTTTATAGTTGGGGCGGTTGGGGCCACCTTAATACCTGCAATTGATGACTGTGTACTGGATTTCAGGAGGCACGAAAGGCCCTCTGTTGCAATCAAGAATAAGTAAGGGGAAATTGGGTCTCCCTGTCGGATACCTCTGGTTGGTCTGAAAGAATCAAGCTTCTCACCATTAAAAAGAACAGAAAAGGACACTAAAGAGACCATGCCCATAACTGTATTAATCCATCGATGAGAAAAGCCAAGCTTGTTCATAATAGCCCTCAAATAAGGCCACTCCAATCTGTCATAAGCCTTCATCATATCCAATTTGAGAGCACAATAGTTGTTAGTCTTAGCTTTAGACCTCTTCATGAAATGCAAGCACTCGTATGCACATATGATGTTATCAGTGATAAGCCTCCCCGGAACAAAAGCAGACTGTTCATCCGAAATTATGTCTGGTAGAACTAGCTTCAGTCTGTTGGCCACCACTTTAGAGGCAATTTTATACATAATGTTGCATAAGCTTATGGGCCTAAATTGGGAAAGGAGGGTGGGGTTTATTACCTTCGGTATTAGAACAAGAACGGTGTCATTAATACCTTTTGGGCTCTCTTCTCCATGGACTATTTTCAGCACCACCCTTGTTACATCATCCCCACATATATCCCAATGGCGCTGATAAAAATATGCCAGGAAACCATTTGGCCCCGGTGCCTTCGTCGGGAACATTTGGAATAGTGTTGTTTTCACCTCTTCCTTAGTGTATTCCGCATTCAACATAGCATTCATCTCTTCCGACACTTTCCTTGGCACATGAGTAAGCACTTCATCCATCCCCTGTACCTCCTCGGAAGTATATAGCGTTTGGTAAAAATTATTTACCATGGATTTGAGCTCATCTGGATCTACTACAATTGCTCCCAAGGAATTATGTAAGGCTTTTATCATATTTTTATTCCTCCTCAAACTTGCTCACAAATGGAAGATTTTGGTGTTCTTGTCACCTGCCCTCAGCCAATCTATCCTCGCCTTCTGGCGCCACATTATCTCCTCATGGTGATACATTTCAATGAGACGTTCATTTTTTTTGAGTTCAACATGTGACGGCCCCGTCCGGAGAGGATCGGACTGTAGCTCTTCTAACATTTTCTTTAAATGCTTGATTTCCTTCCTCACGCTTCCGAACGTGTCATTACTCCATCTTTCAAGTCCTCGAGACTAGTTCTTGATATTGATTCTTATATCATCTACCGAGTTGCAAGGAACTTCGGTTTCCCAGCTTTGGATCAGCATATCTCTCAAGCTCGCATGAGTCTCCCACATAGTCTCGTATCTAAACTCCCTTTTGCCCTTTCGCCCTTAGCTCGGCCAAAATCCAGAAGCAAAGCCATATGGTCCGATGACGCCGCAACCTCGTGTGTAATAGAGGCTGACGGGAATCTCGCCAACCAGTCTGAATTTACCAACACCCTGTCCAAATGGCATCGAGTAAATGAACCACCAGTCACTTTCTTTTCAAACGTCCAGAAACAGCCCTTATAGCCCAAATCAAGCAACATGCAAACGTCAACCGTATCTCTGAAAGCATGGATTTGTTCATAACCATGGAAGGCTATTTAAAGTACTGATGTTTTTTAGTACAGTCCATGTTTGGTGTCTAAGATGGGTCTGCGCCTCCCCATAGATACACGTCACCCTCCATGGTTCCTCTCCTTGTTCTGCAACTGAAACATCAAGGTGATAGCACGAATAACTGAGAATCTCAACTTCTATTGCATTGTTCCAAAATAAGCCAATTCCACCACTCCTTCCCTGACTATCAACAGCATAGGAATTATCATAGCCTATCGAGCTAGCCATAGCTTCTACCCTTCGACCATCTATCTGTGTCTCAACAATACAAAGTAGGGTAGGGGTAAACTTCCTCACGAATTCGTGAAGCTCTTGAACTGCCGCAGGTTTACCCGCGCCTCGGCAGTTCCAGCATAGCACACTCATTGGGCTCGATGGCGCTCCTCGAAGGAGCCCGCCAAAGAAGTGACGATATTGCCATGACCAAAACCTTTCTGCAAGTCCTCATCCGCTGCATCTATGTTTTTCTTGGCTCTCTTTGGGTCTTGCTTGCTTCTCGGGCTCTGTGGTATAGCTGGCGAAGAGGTTAGAGCTAACATCATCCCAGGATCGGAACTGTTTGCTTCGTTGTTCACCGAGTGCTTCATATGTTGTGCCCTCTTTCTGTTCTTATCAGCATCATCCATGACAACATCAGATTCAGAACTCATATTGCCCTTCCCATCATTACCATCATCCTGATCCAAACGGGGGTTTGCTCCACGGCCACCACGGCCTCCCCGTCGTCCTCCTCTTCTTCCACGGCCCCCTCCCGGGCCTTGTCCCATCCTCATGACCCACGAGGCCCTTAAATCTTTAAAGATCAACGCGGACGGAGGGTGTATACCATTACCATGCTCTTTGAACTGGTGCCCCAACATGCCACAGACCGCACACCAGTCCGGAAGTTTCTCATACTTAATCATGTATATCTAACGCTTTCCCTCTCTTATCATAGAAACTATGTTCTTCAGAGGCTTATCAACATTGATCCGGACCCAAACTCGGTGGAAGTTGCCGGCAAAGTCTTGCGATTGGGGTTCGGCGTAGATGACTTCGCCAACCTTTGCTGCTAGAGAAGGGACAAGATGAGCATACAGTGGTGGTACATCATGGATATGTACCCAAATTTCTATAGTGTCAAACTGCACTGTGGACGGCTTTGTCAATCCATCATACGGCTTGAGGATGACAGCATCTCCTCGGAAGTGCCACAGGCCGTCCCTCGTTACTCTTTCCCAATCCCCCAAGCAGGAAAATTGCACGGTATAGAGGTTGTCATCCAGGGGCTTGAACTGAACATCTTGGGCAAGATCCCACGCGGCTCTCATGTTTTTGAAGAACCAAAACTGGCTATATGTCTTGGGCGAGTGAACCCTACCAAAGCTATCCAGCACGTCGCCTCGGCTGGAGCCTCCTTCTCATCAAAAATCACGTCGTCGAGATCCTCCTCCCAAAGACCGAGCTCCTTCATCAGGGATGTCACGTCGTTAGTCTCCATTGATCCACTCGGACGAGATCCTGAAGCCCCGCCCTATGCCATGATTTGTCGAACCCTAACCCAATCAGAACGACTCAGGCCTTGCAGAAACCCTAGGACCTCCTACTCCCCTTGCTCGCCTCAGGCCGATGAGCGCGACGGCACCCCGAACGAGGGAGGGCAGGAGATCGCGGCAGGAGACAGGGAAATCAGGTTCTCAACGGCGGCGGCCAAGATCGCCTCGAGAGGAAAAAAACCCTAACTTGAGGGAACCTTCATTCCTCCGGAATACTTGTTCCTATGTTTTTTCTACAAAAATCCTCCAAACCGAATGAGGCCTGAATATCTAAGCGGGCTACTTAATCTATTTACTGAAGCAAGACATGTTTTATATATGTCAAAATGTCTCACTGTCTCACATATGTTTGAGAGAGAAACTATAGTGTATGTCGATCTGGACAATAGATATATATGCTGCTTACATGTTTATCCTTCAGAGTATTCCAAACCCCAGTTGTGTGTCGAAGGGCTGGTGGCCGAATTATATTAGATAGGAAGAGAAGTACATAGTACAGCCGGGAAGCAGTCTAGGCAGACTAGAGCTGGGACCCAACACAAAATTAGGCGTTCGCCGGCAGGTCGCAGATGCAACCTGCAGCCCGCCACATTCTAAAAACCCCAGTTGTGTGTCAATCTTATTCTTGAAACTATTGTTTGTTGATTCAAATAATTTAATGAACTCTGATTTTTTTAATCTTATGTAATTAAATGTCAGTACGAAGGTGTCTTTGTATATTTGAAGTAATTCTCAGAAGGTCGCATCGAACTTATTATTATGGTTTTGTTCTAAACCTTGAAACTTTTGGGGCGTTATGCTACATATTATATGAAGTGCATTTATGAAATGTATTGAGTCTTCATGCTTTAGACCTTCGCGATTCTGATTACCGGGTTGGATATGATTTGAATCAAGTCGAGATGCTTCAATGGCTTTGTTACCCGGTTGAATATGATGCAGTCGGCCGGGCTTCCGGCCACTTCCTAAAGAGTGTGCCGGATAATGCTTGGTTTTAACACTAAAAAAAGTTGTTTCTCAAAAAAAAAGTGAAGATTTAGTTTGACTCGACCGGGCCATATATGTCCGTATAATTTTTATTACATATTTTTTATTACGTGTTGGACTCGATTAGCAAGCCTGGGCTCTCCTGTTAGTTCTGGGAGTCCGAGTCGTGTTGGCGTTGGAACTCTGGCCGGAGTCGGTTCTATCTATCCATATCTATCTATATAAACAGGACCTTGAGGAGCTTAGCATCAATCAAACAATACAACTCGGCCAAGAGCGATCGAGCCTATATATATTGGCCAGCGGCGTACCGAGGGAGGCAGGCAACTCGATCCTCTACTCTGATCAGCTCGCTCGCCAATCAATGGCGTCGTGGTCTGAACTCCCAGAGGACCTCCTAGCCCTAGTCTTTGCCAGCATCTTTTTCCCCCTCGAGCGTGCTTGCTTTGAGGCCGTGTGCCATTCTTGGCGCTCTGCAGTGCGCCCCCCTGCACGGAAGCTGCCGTGGATCGTGCTCCCGAAAGGGGCGTTCATGACCCCCTCTGACCGTACTCTCCACCTTATCGACTCCTACCCCAAGGCCATGAGGTGCTGCATTGGTATGGCTCCCGCCGACCGTGCTCTGCACCAACTTTTCTCCTTTCCCAGGACCGTGACATGCATCGGCTCTACCGATGGCTGGATCGCCATCCACGACCGTGTGGACGACATGCATAGGAACTACTCGTTGCACAACATGTTTTCTGGCACGACATTGTCGCTCCCCGAGCTGGACGCTGCCATCGGCCATGTTTCCAAGCTTTTCGAGATCCGCAAGGTGTTGTTGCGGTCGACCCCAGATGACGTTATTGCTGTCATGACCGACCATCGCAGTTGCCCCATCATCTTAACCCGGCTTGGGAAGGGCGTGTGGTTGCCCAAGTCTTATGCAGCTCTCCTCCTCAACATCGTTGACATTGTATTTCTTGGAGACAGACTTTATGGGATCACCAAGGATGAGGGTCTCGTCTTCCTTGACATCACCTTGGATGATAGCGGCGTACCCATGGTTACTGGTGGCGAGTGTGTCATCAAAGAAGGTTTTGACTATGATGGCATAGAGGATGATGATGATGATGATGATGACGACGACGACGACGGCGACTTTGATGATGATGATGATCCTCACGACAACGACGATGAGGATGATGATGAAGATGATGAGGATGATGATGATGATAAGGATGATGATGGTGATGATGATAACAGCGACCGTGAGGACGAGTACGAGAATGATGATGATGGCGACGCCAAAGACGACAACGCAGAGGACGATGACACAGATGATGACTTGACCAAGATGACCGAGGAGGACATGGTTCCTCTAGGCGACTCCATGGAGCATGACATCCAAACCATGTGGTACTTGGTGGAGTCGCGTGGAAAGCTGCTCATGGTAAGGCGACAAGTGGTATGGTCATTAGAGTTCACTCGCAAGGTAGAGGTTTTCGAAGCCAACATGAGTGAAGCCATGTGGGTGCCGGTGAAGGACGGGCTAAAGGACCGGGTGCTTTTCATGAGCAGACGATTCAGCAAGTCTATCTCTGCTGCTTGCATAAGCATCAGCAGGGAGACAGGAAAAGATGCCATCTATTTTGTTGACTCAGATGATGTATTTGATATGAGACCCCAAAGTGTAAGTGCCGAGAGGAATGATTTCAATTGGTACAACATATACCTAAGCTTAGTGAAGCCGGAGGAGCTAACCTGGGTCTTTCCTCCGGAACTACTCCAGTAGCTTAGTTATTAGGCCCTGTTTGGCTCATAAGTCTTAGGACTTTTTTTAGTCCCAACTTATAAGTCTCAAATCCCTAAAAAGGCCCTACCTGTTTGGTTCCTGGGACTTATAAATCTCTATAAGACCATATTACAACTATAAGTCCTTATAAGTCCCTCCTTGAGTCTTATTTCATAAGTCCCAAATGCCCATTTAAGTCTCTATAAGGTCCTTCTGTTTGGTTTAGATAGGAGTTATAGGGATTTTTTTAAATCCCTAAACCAATAAGTCCCTGGAAACAAACACCCTCTTACTGTACTACTCTATTCCCTAGTTACATTTTCTTTTGTCATTAATAATTGTATGATTTTTTTTAGGGATAATAATTATATATGATTAGCCTGACTGCATGCATGCAATAAAATATGTTGGTATTTGCGGGAGATTTTTTTTTGTATATGTCGATGCTATTATACATACAACTAACGACCCAAACTGTTGTAGTGTATCTTGAGTTGAGCGAGAACTACAACCGTGATGGTAGGACGCCTGCCTCGTCTCCTGCATCTGCATTCACAGAGTGGTTGCACATTAGGTCGGGTCACACTAATATATGTCGATACCACGTTGTTTGGACCGTCGAAACCATCTAACACGGGTCTGTATCGGCCAGTTGAAACCATCTAACCCGGGTCTATATTGGTCCGCTAGACGGTATGGACTCGTTTTCCCTGCAAACCGTAGACAAATGCAGGGGCTTTCCGGGAGTTCGGACTGCTCCCAAGCCCGCTTCTGACTACTCACTGGCGCCGACTTTGAAGTAGCGTGTCGGCGGAGAGAACGCCGCCCGCGCCACTTCCTGTGCAGGCGACTGCTCTACATTCAAACAACATGACCGCCGCCCGTCCATCCGTCTGCCGCCCACATTAATTACATGCGGTTACTGAGGCGTCTACTCCGGCGCCACCCGTGTGTCCTTCTTCTACCCATCATTATTATATAAACCACAGCCCCGGCCATAGCGGCAGTCATCCGCCTCCGATCCATGTCCACACCACTTCCACCATGAATTCCTCCCTCGCCAAAGCTCTCTGGGACAGTGTTCTAGGATGGAACCCTAATTGGAGATCTTTTCACATTTGAAGGGGGGAAAGGGAAGAACAATAAGAACATAAGAGGGAAATTCACTTAAATAAACCCAAATCACACATCCACTAGAATAGTATACATGAGATCCACAAGAATACAAGAACAACCAAAGGAAAATAGCACAAAGGTAGGGTTCTTTTCAAATCCAAAGGAGATGGGGTCTTGATGATAGTCTTCTCCAAGAGGAGGTCTTGATAACCATTTGGGATCTTCTCCTAGGAGGTCTTGATCTCCAATAGGAGTGGTAGATGGGCAAAGCTCTCTCTAGATCATGTCATACACTTTGCTAACGCTAACAAATGTCCTAGGCATGAGATATATAGGACGCTGGAGGTGAGGGATGCAGTGGAGGGGCGAAATAGGAAAGTCACAACCAACTCGCTGGGAGGGTCGTCCGCACGGGCTAAGTTGAACCCGTGCGCACGGTACACGCCCGTGCGCACAGGGTAGCTACATCGGCGAGCACTACTAGGGAAAACATTATACACAGCATCTTAGCAGTAGCGCTAGACAAAATAGTGCGCTACTGCTACTTAGGAGTAGCGTGTGTAAATAAACCACGCTACTGCTACTATTTTAGCAGTAGCGCATGCTAGGAAAACAAGTTGCTGCTATGTTTGTATTGGAAGCAGATGGCTAGTCCCACTTAGCAGTAGCGTGTATCTGAACCCAGCGCTACTGTTACGTTCCGTAGCAGTAGCGCTTTTCGCGGACCCGCGCTACTACTACCATACCTTATCCCCACCACGCGCCCGACCCTCTCACTCACTCTTGCCCGCACCTAACCCGTCGTCCGCCGCCGCCATCGTCCGCCGCCGCGGCCGCGCTGGTCCTCCACTGAGGTACTCCCTCCGTCCCTCCTCCCCTCCCTCCTCCTCCGTCCGCCCCCTCGTCCCTTCTCCTTCCTCCGCGAGCAACCCTCCTCCCATCGCTCCTCCCTCGTCGTCCTCCCCCCCCCCCCCCCCCCCCCCCCCCCCCCCCCCCCCCCCCCCCCCCCGAAGCCTTGAGGAAGGCGACCTTGTCCTTCGGCGCGTTCAATCGGCCAAGAATTCCAACAAGTTAACGCCAAAGTGGGAAGGCCCTTATCGGGTAATACGAGTCACCAGGCCCGGCGCAGTCCGCCTGGAGACCGAAGATGCCGTTCCTGAAGGAAATATGCCCTAGAGGCAATAATAAAGTTATTATTTATTTCCTTATATCATGATAAAAGTTTATTATTCATGCTAGAATTGTATTAACCGGAAATATAATACATGTGTGAATACATAGACAAACAGAGTGTCACTAGTATGCCTCTACTTGACTAGCTCGTTAACCAAAGATGGTTATGTTTCCTAACCATTGACAAAGAGTTGTCATTTGATTAACGGGATCACATCATTAGTTGAATGATCTGATTGACATGACCCATTCCATTAGCTTAGCATCCGATCGTTTAGTATGTTGTTATTGCTTTCTTCATGACTTATACATGTTCGTATGACTATGAGATTATGTAACTCCCGTGTGCCGGAGGAACACTTTGTGTGCTACCAAACGTCATAACGTAACTGGGTGATTATAAAGGTACTCTACAGGTGTCTCCAAAGGTACATGTTAGGTTGACGTATTTCGAGATTAGGATTTGTCACTCCGATCGTCGGAGAGGTATCTCTGGGCCCTCTCGGTAATGCACATCACTTAAGCCTTGCAAGCAATGCAACCAATGAGTTAGTTGCGAGATGATGTATTAAAGAACGAGTAAAGAGACTTGCCGGTAATGAGATTGAACTAGGTATTGGATACCGACGATCGAATCTCGGGTAAGTAACATACCGATGACAAAGGGAACAACGTATGTTGTTATGCGGTCTGACCGATAAAGATCTTCGTAGAATATGTAGGAGCCAATATGGGCAGCCAGGTCCCGCTATTGGTTATTGACCGGAGACATGTCTCGGTCATGTCTACATTGTTCTCAAACCCATAGGGTCCGCACGCTTAAGGTTTCGATGACAGTTATATTATGAGTTTATACGTTTTTGATGTACCGAAGGTTGTTCGGAGTCCCGGATGTGATCACGGACATGACGAGGAGTCTCGAAATGGTCGAGACATAAAGATTGATATATTGGACGGCTATATTCGGACACCGGAAGTGTTCCGGGTGATTTCGGAGAAAACCGGAAAGCCGGGGGGTTACCGGAACCCCCCCGGGAGAAGTAATGGGCCATATGGGCCTTAGTGGAGAGAGAGGGGCAGCCAAAGGTGGGCCGCGCGCCTCCTCCCCCTGATCTGAATTGGACTAGGAGAGGGGGGCGGCGCCCCCCTTTCCTTCTCCCTCCCCACTTCTTTCCCCCTCCTAGTAGGAGTCCTACTCCTACTAGGAGGAGGACTCCTCCTTGGCGTGCCATAGGGGCCGGCCGGCCTCCTCCTCTCTTGAACCTTTATATACGGAGGCAGGGGCACCCTAGAAACACACAAGTTGATCCACGTGATCATATTCTTAGCCGTGTGCGGCGCCCCCTGCCACCATAGTCCTCGATAATATTGTAGCGGTGCTTAGGCGAAGCCCTACGACAGTAGTACATCAAGATCGTCACCACGCCGTCGTGCTGACGGAATTCTTCCCCGACACTTTGCTGGATCGGAGTCCGGGGATCGTCATCGAGCTGAACGTGTGCTAAAGTTTGGAGGTGCCGTAGTTTCGGTGCTTGATCGGTCGGGCCGTGAAGACGTACGACTACATCAACCGCATTGTCATAACGCTTTCGCTGTCGATCTACAAGGGTACGTAGATCACACTCTCCCCTCTCGTTGCTATGCATCACCATGATCTTGCGTGTGCGTAGGAAATTTTTGAAATTACTACGTTCCCCAACAGTGGCATCCGAGCCTAGGTTTTATGTGTTGATGTTATATGCACGAGTAGAACACAAGTGAGTTGTGGGCGACATAAGTCATACTGCTTACCAGCATGTCATACTTTGGTTCGGCGGTATTGTTGGACGAAGTGGCCCGGACCGACATTACGCGTACGCTTACGCGAGACCGGTTCTCCCGACGTGCTTTGCACATAGGTGGCTTCCGGGTGACAGTTTTTCCAACTTTAGTTGAACCGAGTGTGGCTACGCCCAGTCCTTGCGAAGGTTAAAACAGCACCAACTTGACAAACTATCGTTGTGGTTTTGATGCATAGGTAAGATTGGTTCTTGCTTAAGCCCGTAGCAGCCACGTAAAACTTGCAACAACAAAGTAGAGGACGTCTAACTTGTTTTTGCAGGGCATGTTGTGATGTGATATGGTCAAGACATGATGCTGATTTTATTGTATGAGATGATCATGTTTTGTAACCGAGTTATCGGCAACTGGCAGGAGCCATATGGTTGTCGCTTTATTGTATGCAATGCAATCGCGCAGTAATGCTTTACTTTATCACTAAACGGTAGCGATAGTCGTGGAAGCATAAGATTGGCGAGACGACAACGATGCTACGATGGAGATCAAGGTGTCGCGCCGGTGACGATGGTGATCATGACGGTGCTTCGGAGATGGAGATCACAGGCACAAGATCATGATGGCCATATCATATCACTTATATTGATTGCATGTGATGTTTATCTTTTATGCATCTTATCTTGCTTTGATTGACGGTAGCATTATAAGATGATCTCTCACTAAAATTATCAAGAAGTGTTCTCCCTGAGTATGCACCGTTGCGAAAGTTCTTCGTGCTGAGACACCACATGATGATCGGGTGTGATAGGCTCTACGTTCAAATGCAACGGGTGCAAAACAGTTGCACACGCGGAATACTCAGGTTATACTTGACGAGCCAAGCATATACAGATATGGCCTCGGAACACGGAGACCGAAAGGTCGAGCGTGAATCATATAGTAGATATGATCAACATAGTGATGTTCACCAATGAAACTACTCCATCTCACGTGATGATCGGACATGGTTTAGTTGATTTGGATCACGTGATCACTTAGAGGATAAGAGGGATGTCTCTCTAAGTGGGAGTTCTTAAGTAATTTGATTAATTGAACTTAAATTTATCATGAACTTAGTACCTGATAGTATCTTGCTTATGTATGTTTGATTGTAGATAGATGGCCCGTGTTGTTGTTCCGTTGAATTTTAATGCGTTCCTTGAGAAAGCAAAGTTGAAAGATGATGGTAGCAATTACACGGACTGGGTCCGTAACTTGAGGATTATCCTCATTGCTGCACAGAAGAATTACGTCCTGGAAGCACCGCTGGGTGCCAGGCCTGCTGCTGGAGCAACACCTGATGTTATGAACGTCTGGCAGAGCAAAGCTGATGACTACTCGGTAGTTCAGTGTGCCATGCTTTACGGCTTAGAATCGGGACTTCAACGACGTTTTGAACGTCATGGAGCATATGAGATGTTCTAGGAGTTGAAGTTAATATTTCAAGCAAATGCCCGAATTGAAAGATATGAAGTCTCCAATAAGTTCTATAGCTGCAAGATGGAGGAGAACAGTTCTATCAGTGAGCATATACTCAAAATGTCTGGGTAAAATAATCACTTGATTCAGATGGGAGTTAATCTTCCAGATGATTGCGTCATTGACAGAATTCTCCAATCACTGCCACCAAGCTACAAGAGCTTCGTGATGAACTATAATATGCAAGGGATGAACAAGACTATTCCCGAGCTCTTCGCAATGCTGAAAGCTGCGGAGGTAGAAATCAAAAAGGAGCATCAAGTGTTGATGGTCAACAAGACCACTAGTTTCAAGAAAAAGGGCAAAGGGAAGAAGAAGGGGAACTTCAAGAAAAACGGCAAGCAAGTTGCTGCTCAAGAGAAGAAACCCAAGTCTGGACCTAAGCCTGAAACTGAGTGCTTCTACTGCAAACAGACTGGTCACTGGAAGCGGAACTGTCCCAAGTATTTGGCGGATAAGAAGGATGGCAAGGTGAACAAAGGTATATGTGATATACATGTTATTGATGTGTACCTTACTAATGCTCGCAGTAGCACCTGGGTATTTGATACTAGTTCTGTTGTTAATATTTGCAACTCGAAACAGGGACTATGGATTAAGCGAAGATTGGCTAAGGACGAGGTGACGATGCGCGTGGGAAACGGTTCCAAAGTCGATGTGATCGCGGTCGGCACGCTACCTCTACATCTACCTTCGCGATTAGTATTAGACCTAAATAATTGTTATTTGGTGCCAGCGTTGAGCATGAACATTATATCTGGATCTTGTTTAATGCGAGACGGTTATTCATTTAAATCAGAGAATAATGGTTGTTCTATTTATATGAGTAATATATTTTATGGTCATGCACCCTTGAAGAGTGGTCTATTCTTATTGAATCTCGATAGTAGTGATACACATATTCATAATGTTGAAGCCAAAAGATGCAGAGTTGATAATGATGGTGCAACTTATTTGTGGCACTGCCGTTTAGGTCATATCGGTGTAAAGCGCATGAAGAAACTCCATATTGATGGACTTTTGGAGCCACTTGATTATGAATCACTTGGTACTTGCGAACCGTGCCTCATGGGCAAGATGACTAAAACACCATTCTCCGGTACAATGGAGAGAGCAACAGATTTGTTGGAAATGATACATACAGATGTATGTGGTCCAATGAATATTGAGGCTCGTGGCGGATATCGTTATTTTCTCACCTTCACAGATGACTTAAGCAGATATGGGTATATCTACTTAATGAAACATAAGTCTGAAACATTTGAAAAGTTCAAAGAATTTCAGAGTGAAGTTGAAAATCATCGTAACAAGAAAATAAAGTTTCTACGATCTGATCGTGGAGGAGAATATTTGAGTTACGAGTTTGGTGTACATTTGAAGCAATGCGGAATAGTTTCGCAACTCACGCCACCCGGAACACCACAGCGTAATGGTGTGTCCGAACGTTGTAATCGTACTTTACTAGATATGGTGTGATCTATGATGTCTCTTACTGATTTACCGCTATCGTTTTGGGGTTATGCTTTAGAGACGGCCGCATTCACGTTAAATAGGGCACCATCGAAATCCGTTGAGACGACACCTTATGAACTATGGTTTGGCAAGAAACCAAAGTTGTCGTTTCTGAAAGTTTGGGGCTGCGATGCTTATGTGAAAAAGCTTCAACCTCATAAGCTCGAACCCAAATCGGAGAAATGTGTCTTCATAGGATATCCAAAGGAAACTATTGGATACACCTTCTATCACAGATCCGAAGGCAAGACTTTTGTTGCTAAATTCGGAAACTTTCTGGAGAAGGAGTTTCTCTCGAAAGATGTGAGTGGGAGGAAAGTAGAACTTGATGAGGTAACTGTACCTGCTCCCTTATTGGAAAGTAGTACATCACAGAAAACTGTTTCTGCGACACCTACACCAATTAGTGAGGAAGCTAATGATAATGATCATGAAACTTCAGGACAAGATACTACTGAACCTCGTAGATCAACCAGAGTGAGATCCGCGCCAGAGTGGTACGGTAATCCTGTTCTGGAAATCATGCTGCTAGATCATGATGAACCTACAAACTATGAAGAAGCGATAGTGAGCCCAGATTCCGCAAAATGGCTTGAAGCCATGAAATCTGAGATGGGATCCATGTATGAGAACAAAGTATGGACTTTGGTTGACTTGCCCGATGATCGGCAAGCAATTGAGAATAAATGGATTTTCAAGAAGAAGACTGACCTGACGGTAATATTACTGTCTACAAAGCTCGACTTGTCGCAAAAGGTTTTCGACAAGTTCAAGGGGTTGACTACAATGAGACCTTCTCACCCGTAGCGATGCTTAAGTCTGTCCGAATCATGTTAGCAATTGCCGCATTTTATGATAATGAAATTTGGCAGATGGATGTCAAAACTGCATTCCTGAATGGATTTCTGGAAGAAGAGTTGTATATGATGCAACCGGAAGGTTTTGTCGATCCAAAGGGAGCTAACAAAGTGTGCAAGCTCCAGCGATCCATTTATGGACTGGTGCAAGCCTCTGAGAGTTGGAATAAACGCTTTGATAGTGTGATCAAAGCATTTGGTTTTATACAGACTTTCGGAGAAGCTTGTATTTACAAGAAAGTGAGTGGGAGATCTGTAGCATTTCTGATATTATATGTAGATGACATATTACTGATTGGAAATGATATAGAATTTCTGGATAGCATAAAGGGATACTTGAATAAGAGTTTTTCAATGAAAGACCTCGGTGAAGCTGCTTACATATTAGGCATAAAGATCTATAGAGATAGATCAAGATGCTTAATTGGACTTTCACAAAGCACATACCTTGACAAGATTATGAAGAAGTTCAAAATGGATCAAGCAAAGAAAGGGTTCTTGCCTGTGTTACAAGGTGTGAAGTTGAGTCAGACTCAATGCCCGACCACTGCAGAAGATAGAGAGAAAATGAAAGATGTTCCCTATGCTTCAGCCATAGGCTCTATCATGTATGCAATGTTGTGTACCAGACCTGATGTGTGCCTTGCTATAAGTTTAGCAGGGAGGTACCAAAGTAATCCAGGAGTGGATCACTGGACAGCGGTCAAGAACATCCTGAAATACCTGAAAAGGACTAAGGATATGTTTCTCGTATATGGAGGTGACAAAGAGCTCATTGTAAACGGTTACGTTGATGCAAGCTTTGACACTGATCCGGACGATTCTAAATCGCAAACCGGATACGTGTTTACATTAAACGGTGGAGCTGTCAGTTGGTGCAGTTCAAAACAAAGTGTCGTGGCGGGATCTACATGTGAAGCAGAGTACATAGCTGCTTCGGAAGCAGCAAACAAAGGAATCTGGATGAAGGAGTTCATATCCGATCTAGGTGTCATACCTAGTGCATTGGGACCAATGAAAATCTTTTGTGACAATACTGGTGCAATTGCCTTGGCAAAGGAATCCAGATTTCACAAGAGAACCAAGCACATCAAGAGACGCTTCAATTCCATCCGGGATCTAGTCCAGGTGGGAGACATAGAGATTTGCAAGATACATACGGAGCTGAATGTAGCAGACCCGTTGACTAAGCCTCTTCCACGAGCAAAACATGATCAGCACCAAAGCTCCATGGGTGTTAGAATCATTACTCTGTAATCTAGATTATTGACTCTAGTGCAAGTGGGAGACTGAAGGAAATATGCCCTAGAGGCAATAATAAAGTTATTATTTATTTCCTTATATCATGATAAAAGTTTATTATTCATGCTAGAATTGTATTAACCGGAGACATAATACATGTGTGAATACATAGACAAACAGAGTGTCACTAGTATGCCTCTACTTGACTAGCTCGTTAATCAAAGATGGTTATGTTTCCTAACCATTGACAAAGAGTTGTCATTTGATTAACGGTATCACATCGTTAGTTGAATGATCTGATTGACATGACCCATTCCATTAGCTTAGCATCCGATCGTTTAGTATGTTGCTATTGCTTTCTTCATGACTTATACATGTTCCTATGACTATGAGATTATGTAACTCCCGTGTGCCGGAGGAACACTTTGTGTGCTACCAAACGTCACAACGTAACTGGGTGATTATAAATGTACTCTACAGGTGTCTCCAAAGGTACATGTTGGGTTGACGTATTTCGAGATTAGGATTTGTCACTCCGATCGTCGGAGAGGTATCTCTGGGCCCTCTCGGTAATGCACATCACTTAAGCCTTGCAAGCAATGCAACCAATGAGTTAGTTGCGAGATGATGTATTACAAAACGAGTAAAGAGACTTGCCGGTAACGAGATTGAACCAGGTATTGGATACCGACGATCGAATCTCGGGAAAGTAACATACCGATGACAAAGGGAACAACGTATGTTGTTATGCGGTCTGACCGATAAAGATCTTCGTAGAATATGTAGGAGCCAATATGGGCATCCAGGTCCCGCTATTGGTTATTGACGGGAGACATGTCTCGGTCATGCCAATATGGGCATCCAGGTCCCCCTGCCACCATAGTCCTCGATAATTTCGCAGCGGTGCTTAGGCGAAGCCTTGCGACAGTAGTACATCAAGATCGTCACCACGCCGTCGTGCTGACGGAACTCTTCCCCGACACTTTGCTGGATCCGAGTCCGGGGATCGTCATCGAGCTGAACGTGTGCTAAAACTCGGAGGTGTCGTAGTTTCGGTGCTTGATCGGTCGGGCCGTGAAGAGGTACGACTACATCAACCGCGTTGTCATAACGCTTCCGCTGTCGATCTACAAGGGTACGTAGATCACACTCTCCCCTCTCATTGCTCTGCATCACCATGATCTTGCGTGTGCGTAGGAAATTTTTGAACTTACTATGTTCCCCAACAGTCCCCTTCCTCCTCCTCCCTCCTCCAATCCCACCGGCCTCCTCCCCCTCCTCCTCTCTCCTTCCTCCTCCCTTCCCCTCCTCCCTCCATCTCTTTTTTTCTGTTTTTTACTGTAGTTTTTTTACTATTGTGTAATGTAGTTTTTTATTGTTTTTAGTAAGTGCTTAATATAATTAGTAAGTAAATTAATAGAACTAGTTGAACTAGTTTATTTTTAGTAAGAACTAGTTGAATTAATAGAACTAATGTATTTTTAGTAAGAAAATTAATATAACTAGTTGAACTAGTTTATTTTTTAGAAAGAACTAGTTTATTTTTATTTTTAGTAAGAACTGCTAGTTGAATTAATATAACTAGTTGAACATGTCACATTTGTTGTTATTTTCTTTAGTTTAAGCAATTATTCCCGCATCGACGTCGATGATGCCTATCCCACATCCTCGTCGTCGATACCCGTCGTTTGCTAGGGTTTTAGTTGTATTAGTGATGTTATATGTATGATACTATTCGGGATGTATTAGTGATAACCTATAGGGTTTTTGTTTTTGCAGAAATCTAGGAGCCCCTCCATCATCCCCGCCGTCGTCCCCGTCACCGACCCCCACCGACCTCGAGGTGAGACCAGTCAAATCTTCATGTCAATATGAGTCCTATAAGATACGATGTAGATAAAAACATGTATATCTTGTGTTGCTCAAATAGGATATGTGGTTGCCCAAGTGGCCGGTCATGTTTGCAGGTTACACCTCCGAGTGGCATATGTTTTGCCGGAGTGTTGATTAATTTTCGTTCCGGCAAATTTCAGGCGTTCGATATGTCCTTTTTTAGCAAAGGTCATGCAGGAATTTTCCGTGAATTTTGGCATGACTTGTGCTAGAATATGTAGGAAATATTGAGTGGCCTGGATTTTCTAGAAAGATAATTAAACAATATTTCGGGTTGACTTTAAGTCTGTCGAGGCCGAAGAATCCCGACTGTTGTCGTGGGGGTCGTTTCTCCTTCTTCTCCTTGTGCTAGACCTTTTTTATGCACTAGGGGAAGGAGGAGTAACGACCATCACCGACGGTCGCAAATGTCAGAGAGGAATCAGTGAGGGAGACTCTCCACTATATATGAGAGGACGAAGAATCCCGGCTGTTGTCGTGGGGGTCTCTTCTCCTTCGTTTCCGTGTGCTAGACATTTTGGTGTAATGCACTTGGGAAGGAAAGGAGAAGCGTCCATCACCAACGGTTGAATGTATACACCACGTGAGCTGAGAGTTATTAAGAAAAGACTCGACAGACCGATAGTCAACCCGTGATGAATAATAATGATCTAATTTAGTTTTTGTAGTGCATATATTTAATTGTACAAGTTTAATTTGATTTATGAACATAGGAAATGTCATACTCGGACGGCGAAAGTCTCCCGGGGGAGTGCGACTGGTGCAATGACGACCGAGGTCAGTGCGACAGGCCTCACCTGGACGAAGATCGGCGCTTCAGCATTAAGCTTGAGGAGACCTTCGATGTTGAAACGGTACACAACAATGATAAGTGTTTTTTCGTAATTAAGCATGACTTCAACTATTTCAACGTGTAATTTTCATCTTTTACAATTCGACTAGCTTATCCCATGCCATGCAAGACGCTATGTCTTGAAGATGATGGGTTATGAAGACCATGAAAGTTTCGAAACAAAGAAAATTCACCCGAGGACCCATCATGGTATGGATTTTGAAGTAAATATGTACAATTCTCATAGCGTAACCCATTTTAGTTGCCCAAATTGGGAAGCACTTTGCAGGATGTATGGTTTTTATGAGGATATGCTTGTCACCATGGATCTTGGTGATCCTGACATCGAGCAAGACAATACGGACATTTGGGTCCTTGTTGATACGCTTCCAATTCTACCGCTATGTGAGTTTCTCAAACATAGTTATTAACTAATTTATATTGTTTATTTCAAAATAGTTGACAGCTTATTTCCATTCACAGCTTATTTTCATTCTTCAAACAATGTGCGGAAGATGGTAGACAGAACCTACTACATCGATGGCTCTAAATTAACTTATCACGAGAAAAATCATCTGATCGCATTTTGTACTGATCTTGAGAATTACAATACCTATTATCAAACTCCTCCAAATTATGGTGAATATGTGCCACTAGTGCACGTGTTGAACCACGGTAACTTCTATGGAGATACCATGGTAAGATTTTTTTACTATTACGACATCTTTTGCATACTTCTAAAACTGAACTACATTGTTAACTACAAAGTTATTACTATATTTTTTAACAGAGAATCCTGATGGATTGTGTGCCTCATCTGATGTATCATAATGGACACCTTAATATTTTGAACATACAGCCAGGTCATCCTACGAATCTCACCTATCCATATCGGATTTCTAAAACCGGTGAACACATGCTAATCAAAGAATGGAAAAATGTATGGACAATCGTAAGGAGGTTCTTGGAAGCAACATTAAGCGAAAGGCAAGAATTGGAGAAAGGATAATCTTCATTCTGCATAATGGAGAGTCAGGGGCTATCTTGTTTTATGCTATTTTACCTAAGAGAATATAGTAGGTCCTATGAGGTACAATATGTTTATTATGTGATACAATGTGTTAGAGTTGATGATGAGGAGTAGTTGTGATTATGACTAGTGATCAACTTGCTATGTGATGTCTCATTGATGAAAAATGATGATCATGATGAGGTGTTATATGACAATGATGTATAATGATGATAAGTTGTTAATGATATGATGATATTTATTATATCATTGGGTGAAAGAACCGTAGATTAGTTTCAAGTGGATGTCCATCCACTTGAAACTAGTCCACGGTTCTTTCACCCAGTGATGTAATAACTCATTATGATGTAAAAACAATCTCTAAATTGTTGCTGTATGAAAACTTGTATAAAGGTGTATGAATACAACATGAAATAAAAGTAAAATACGGAATAATAGTAGAAGCGCAGGCTGCGACAAGCACTACTAGTAATTACTAGTAGCGCTCTTTGATGAAAGCGCTACTACTAAGTCGACATAGCAGTAGCGTGGGTTAACACACGGTACTACTAACCTTTAGTTGTAGCACCTTACTAGTAGCGCGGTTCCCCGCACTACTGATAGGCATTAAACCCGCGCTACTGCTAGGGTTTTCCCTAGTAGTGGAGGCCCGTGGGCATAGGGTCTGGGGGGCCATGCAGATGGGGTATGTGCGATTGACTCTAGTGGCCTTTTGGATCCCGTGGGCACATGGTTTGGGTGGCCCGTGTGCACGGGGTCGCTTGGGTGCATCTGCCTTCTTCGTGTCGTCGACCTCCGTCTTCCTAGCGATCTTCGCGTCCCTCCTCTAGGCCTTGGCGATGTTCCTTAGCTCCTGGTGGGGGTTGTCCTCGTACCTAATGACACACAACATTCCCTGACGGGGTAGCATCCAAGTTCCTTCCATATCCATGTCAAACTTGAAGAGGTGTGAGTTCATCTCGTTCTCGATGGCACATGCGCGAGCTCTTGTCATGGGTCTACTTGGTGCTTGATGAGTCGGTGTGGCATCCATGGGGATGACCGAAGGATGCTCCGCCTCATCTTCCCCCACACCCCCCCCCCCCCCCGCGGGAAAGATCCGTCCTTGGATTGTTAACTCCATCACTATGGTAGGGAGATAGGTCTTTGACGTTGAACATGCCGCTCACATTTTTACTATTGCGTGGAATGTCAATCTTGTAGCATTGTCATTGTAGCGTGCTAGCACCTTGAACGGTCCATCGTGGCGAGGTAGAAGGTTGGAACTTGCGCTCGGCAAGGCAAAGGTCTTTGCGAAGGTGTAGGCATATGAGATCGCTGGGGTTGAACATCATGGGGTGTTTGTTGATGTTTAGCTTGGTGGCAAGGCGATGTACTTGGCGCTCAATTGTGTTGTTTGTATCTTCATACATCTTCTTGACGTAACTTGTCCTTGTGTTGCCGTCCATGTGCACTCATTCTTGTAGACATAGCGGAAGAATGTCCAGTGGAGACAATGGGTTTAAGCCATAGACCACCTCGAAGGGGGACTTACGGGTGGTAGAGTGTCGTGCTCGATTGTAGGCGTACTTGATGATGGGTAAGAATTCTTACCACTCCTTAATGTTCTTCTTGATCAATAGCGTAGAGAGCGTCGGTTGATGACATCCCTTTGACCGTTGGTCTGTGGATGATATGCCAAAGAGAAGAGTAGCTTGATTCCGAGCTTGGCACATAATGTCTTTCAAAAGTACTTTAGGAACTTGACGTCGCGGTCCGACACGATCGTCTTGGGTACTCCATGCAACCTCAAGATTTCCCTACAAAAGATATTTGCACTATGTGAAGCATCGTCTATCTTGTTGCGTGGGATAAAATGCATCATTTTAGAAAAACGGTCTACAAGAACAAATACATAATCTTTGCCCTTTTTTGTTCCAAGCAATCCAAGCACAAAATCCATACTAATGGCTTCCCATGTTTGATACGGAATGGGAAGCGGCATATAGACCATGGGATTGAGATTCTGACTTAGGGCATCTCCAGCCGCGCCCCCAGGAAGGCCTCCCCAAGCGATTTTTTCGCGCCGGCGCCGAAAAAACGGCCCAGTCGCGCCCCCAGGAGCCCGATTTTCGCCGGCTTGGGCCGAAAACAGCGCCGGCGAACCCAGGCCGAACCCGGCGTGCTGGGAGGCGCCCGGGGGCGCCGGGGCGAGCTGTTTTGGTGCGAAAAAGACGCGGGCCAGCCGCATCAGTGACTCGGCGCCTCGTCTTCCCCCAACGGCCTCGGTTCCCGCGGGGAATCAATGGCAAGGCTGCCGCCGGTCAGCCTTGCCATTGATTCCTCACGGGCGGCGCGTTCACGGGACGGCGCGCCGACGCCTCCACTCCCTCGCATGCGTACACACGGGCGCGGCCCGGCTATAAAAGCCGGCGGCCTCCACTCACATGCGCCCACACCAGCCCCGTCCCTCGCCGCCGTCCAGCCCTTCCTCTCCCTACCTCTCCCCGAGCGCCGCCGCCCAGCCCCTCCCTCTACCTTTTCTGAGCCCGCCCAGCCCCGCCTTCGCCATGGCAGAACGCTTTCCCGGAGATACGGCGGCGGCCAACGGCTTCGGCCGCCGTTCGCTGCGCAAACAGGAGTCCTGGCTCCTGTTCCAGGCGAACATCCCGGCGCCGCCGGACATGCGCGCCGGGCCGACGGGGTGGAGACTCAGCGCCGGGGGAGTGCCCATTCCCCCGTTGCCCGACGCCGTGGCGGACCTGAGGTACTTCGCCGAGGAGGTCGAGATCGTGCGCGCGTCCCTCACCGACGCCGAGCTCTCCCTCCCCCAGTACGCCGCCGACAACCACGCGGCCTGGGCGGCGTATTTCGAGCGCCGCCAATAGCAGCGCTTGGCGTCCACCAACGGCGCGCCGGTGGTCGGCAGCCGGCAAAACAGCGAGGGACGCTACCTCTGGTGGGGCGTCCCCGGCCGCATACTCGAGGGCGTGCTCACGTACCTCGAGGGCGGCAACGACCCGCCGTTGGCGTACCCCCCGGCGAGGGTGGCCGCCCTGGCGCAGCACCGATGCGCCGGGCCATGGGCTCCAAGGAGGTTCGGCGCCTCCTCTTCTTCCTCCTCATCATCCCGTTCTTCTTCACACTCCTCCGGCTCTCCGGCGCTGCTCGGCGTCAAGGCTGAGCCCGCGGCGGAGACGCCGCTCGGCCGGCGCACTCGCAGCGCCGGCATCGTCATCAACGAGGGCGGCCGGCGCGCCCCCTCGTCGGCTCCTCCGCGCTTCGTCAAGCCAAAGACGGAGCCGGGGCTGGCGCCGGTGAAAGCCGAGTTCGCCAACGACGGCGACGCCGCCCTCGAATGGGCGCGGCAGGACTCCATTGCGATGGAGAAGGCGCGCCGCGAGAAGGAGAAGGAGCGCCAGCGCGCCGCCCTACGCCGCTTCGAGGAGCGCCGACGCGGCCGCGAGGAAGGCGGGGTCGTCGTCTTATGCGACAGCGACGACGACGACGACGCGCCGCCGCCTGTTCGCCATGGCGACGCCGGGCAGGGGTCCAGCAGGGGCGCCCGCATCAAGGAGGAGAAGGCCGACGAGGACGATGGCGGCGACGGCGGCGACGACTTCAGCCTCTTTCTTTTTTTTAGATTAGGTTAATGTAATGTTTGGACGAATTTCGCCGAAATTTTGCCATGTTTGGCCGAAATTTAACTAGTTTTTATCATAACTTCGCCGAACGTTCTTTTTTTTTTGTTTTTTAATACGCGCCTGGGGCGGCCCTGGGGACCGACTCGCCCCCAGGGCCATTTTTTGCGCCGGCTCACCCCCAGGCGGCGCTTTTAGACACCCCCTGGGGGGCCAACGGCTGGAGATGCCCTTAGCTTTATGACATGTAGAGCACTGGTTGGTGTAGCGCGCGACATCACAAAACATCTTTGGCCAATAGTATTTGATGGAGAGGGTCGCAAGGTCTTGTCGCGGCCGAAATGTCTCATAATTTCCCAACCGCGAGCCTCTGGCAAAAGCAAAAAATGAAGTGAAAACTCGGGTACACAAAGTTTGTTAGCCCGCATAAGATAATCGTCCTTGATAAATATTGCTCCCAACAGGTGTTAGGTTGATATTTGGCATAAGTAATCGCAAACGAAGGATCATGTGCATAGAAATATTTCATGTGCTCAAAACCAGTAACATTCAATTCAAATTGAGTAACTATCATGCAGTTGCCGGGAAGAGCATCCGCCCTAACATTTTCTTTATCTTTAATCTCTATTACTAAAGGAGCAGTATGTAGGTCGTTGGCTGTTCGTTCGCATGTCTCCCCTTCTCGCGCGCACCTCCAGGCTCCAGCAGCCCGCCCCTTTGCATCCCTACTCTACCTCCTCCGCTACCACGGCTCCTAGGCTTCGGCCCTCCATGCGCCGGGTTCCTATCTCACGAGTGGCACATGCGATGGGAGTCTCTAGATCACACTTCATAGACACCGCGTGCTTCTCCTCCACAACCTCCCGCTAGCGACAATTACTTCACCATGGTGTCGAGGAGGGCGTGGGCAAGAGCCACTGTCCTTCTGGTGCCGCCGCCGCGAGATCCTCTGTTGCTGGCCACACCACTATCCTTTTCCTCCCCACCAGTTTGGGATTTTTCCGACCGAGCGGATCGAAGCTGCAGATCGTTCCTCAGCGTCGCAGCCACCAGCGACGCCCCGGCCATGCCCTGCCCCGACGTTGTTCACCGGAATCAAGTGTAATTCAGTCAATTGACACAGAGACAGGGGCAATAGGTAGAAGAAGACTGCTGCCGTTTTTTCTTTTCCTACTATTCAGTCGAACAGAAAAGAGAAAGAACGAGAGAAACGGAATTAGATCCCATCCCATGAATAACTCCACGCTGTCGTTTCCCGACTAAACAATTTGATCCAATTATCACGCGCCATCCCACGCTGTTGCTTCCTTTTATTCAATCGAACAGAAAACGGAAGGAAACTCTTATTCCTACGTAAGAGGCTTACCAAATATGTACTACGTGCAAGTTTTGTTTGGATTGTGAGTTTGTGATTGCCCCACGATTTTAGGGAACTGCAATGTTGTAATTCAACTATGTACTACGTAAAGTTGAGGTAAGAAAAGTACCAAATCTGTACGAGCAAGATCTGTCTTGGATTGTGACTGCCCCACAATTGTGAATCTATTTTTATCTAATGAATAAGAGATCAGTGTCTTCCAAGCAGATAAAGTTGCATATTTACCATTTTAAGATCTGGGCAAAAAACTGTTTTCCTTCAACTATTTTCTTCATCTCTCTACCATGTGGTATTACATATACTGAGTATTGTTTCACAATCCCCATATCTCTTTTAACTGTAAGTAATTGTTCATAACATGTGTGTCAACTACCTATAAGCATAGATTGAAAGTTTTCCCGCAAAAAAAGCTACCTATAAGAATAATTAGCAAGAGTCAATTACATTGATGGTGCTAGAATTTGGTCTAAATGATCACTTTGATGCTAGAAGTTGTAGTGTACATCGAAATGGTGCAAAAATGTGGCTCGAGCGTGCCAATACAGTGTTTGTCCCTTTTTGTATTTCCTCCGTTTCTAAATATAAGTCTTTTTAGAGGTTTCAAATGAACTACAACATACTGATGTATGTAGACATATTTTAAAATGTAGATTCACTTATTTTGCTCCGTATGTAGTCCTTTGTTAGAATATCTAAAAAGACTTATATTTAGGAACGGGGGGAGTATACAGAATCCGTGCTGACTATGTGTGTCGGTTCACTGTCAGCGAGTGAAGCAGGAAGAATTTTCTTTTTCTTGAAAACCCCCCTCAAAATACATATTTTTAACAAAAAAAGACCCTATGGACGGGTCCTGCCTGTCAATATTTACAAAAAAAGATTTCAGGCAGGTTTCAAACCCGCGACTACGGGCTACCAAAACAAACCTATCAACCAATCCACCCTAGACATTGATATTTTCTATACTGATAATAACCTCCTAAATATTTAGCTAAAGACACGTGTGGAGCTTAAATGGGCTGCCGATATTGCAGCCCATTTTGCACAAGCTATTTTTATAGCAGATTTTAGAAACATAATTATGTACTAATATTTGTGCGTTTCAATATTATATAAATAAAACCATTGAAATATCTACCCATATATTATATAAAAAATATTTAGTTAATACAGACATTTAGTTGTATATTAGATACAACTAGTCGTCAACCCGTGCATTCGCACGGGCTGGTGATCTAAAATTTTCTATCAATCTGTATTTTGAAAAAATATGCCTTTTTTATATATGGACCGCTATACTTGATAGATACTCTAAGAATATGCTTGTGGAGTCACAGTGATTTTCATAAAGATGTATGCATATAAGTTATATGAAATCATCATGTAACATCACCAAACTAAAATGCTAATGACATAGAATCACGCTATATTGCTAAAAGTTCTCTAATATGAAGATACAATCATGTGTGAATAGTTTCCATAATCATTGTTTATTGGTCTCATTTGGGAAGGACATAGAGACGCCGAATATATTGCTTGTTTTTCTGATGTATAGGGTATGACTTTTTATACTTGTAACTTCTCAAAGAAAATTGAACAATAAAAATTCTAGATATTCTTGCAATTTTATTTCCATTTCCCAAATTATTTCTCGTGTATGCTAAGATATCTAGAATGATATCGTGAGGCAATTCTAAGACTCAAACTATAGAACATTAGAATTTCTATGTGACACACATAAACTTCTCTAAATTCCATTACTAATATATATAGAAGTTTCGAAAAAGGTCGAGTAATTATATGTAGTAACTTAAAATTGTCTTGACAAACCGTTTCATAATAGTAACTTCTAATAGTTTGTGAACATTTATGTTACGAATATCAAACATGACAGTAAATAGTATTGTTTATTATGACCATGTATGAAAAATCGTCCCTAAATATTTTACTTCAAGTATGATATTTTTCATCCCGTAGTAACTAATTAGCCTTTCGTCCAACTCCTACTACGAATGTGTAGATAAATAGGCGCTTCTAGAAATCCATATTGACTTATGACTGTGAAAATTTGACCAATAAATTGTATGCTGAAGAGCAGAAGATATGGGTCGTGATAAAAAGTGTAGAGTTTCGAAAGCTTTGTTAAAACACACAGCGGTGGCGTTTGGAGAGCCTAAGGTAGGCAAAAAAACTACTTAATTGATTGACGAACTCTATACATAATAAATCGATGGGTATCCTCTAGAATCATAATAAATGATTGAAGGATGAAAGTAAAATAGGTGTGGCCTACTGCCTTAAAATAATATCAATTATGTTATTCCCCATGAAATTAAGAACGGCATAAGAGTTTAACATGACTCATGTGATGTAAGATCGAAAGGCAGGAGGGAACCAAGTGGTTAGAGAAGTAGGTGTGGCCTACTGCCATGAAAACATAAGGAAGTTCACCTCATGTCCTGACTCATCAAATAGTGGTACAAAAAAACATACCAACAGATGATTAAGTGTATTAACTTCTCCGAATTTAGGAAGTGATAATCAGTTGATGAACATCCTTGTGAAATAGTCCCAGCAAGTTGTGCATCTTACATCCATAGAAGCCAGAAGGAAATAATTCAAAATATTTAACATGATATATGTGCATGCACACTGGTCTAAATACAAAAATGAAACAAACAGAAGAAGTAATGCAAAAACATTGTTTTTTGCTCAAAATATCAAAAGAGTGGTGCAATAAAGCAAATATCTGGTTGGGCAAGCGCTCACACGGCTGAGGCTAGCCATTATTGTGACGCTGATTCGAATATACTTTCCAGGTTGAAAATATGACTACTTCCGTGTAAATAGGAAGCAAAATGCTGAAGCATGTAAAGAGCTTGAGCAAAATTTTCTGTCAATGGTGGAGGCCCGATCATCTCTTGTAGACGATTACTTTCTGTTGAGAGCATGCTCACATCAAATCGGCCATGTTATTTCTGGCCGTTCATGGACTCATGGACATGCACATACAGGCTAGCTTGATTCAACCAAGCACATCACAAGTCTATGTCAAAAAAATTGTGACACCATCTGCGTGTGTTTTCCCAAACAGACCGAGGGAATTAGCATAATATACCTCGTCTCAGAGCGGAATCGATGCAGCCTGCTACCTTATTTACATGCATGTTTCTACCATATATTTTCAGTTGCTGTCAACATCGATCAGCTAGTAAATAATCGAGCTAACCTGCCAGAAGGCACCCCGCTGCAGCTTTTCATCTCCTACCAACACCGATTGGCAAGGAAGTAATATAGCTGCATAAGCATGCCACCTCAACCTACCTTCTTCAGGTTGAGACAGATGATGGATATTTTCCCATGGAAGAAGAGAGACTCGTTAGGTTTTTTTCATGGGAGAAGCGAGTGTTGATGAGAGGGAATAGATCTTAGAGAATAGTTAGATAAAAATCATGGAGATTGATGCCATGGAGCTCTAGGTAGTTGGAGATTGAGATGTGAGTTTTTCTTCTTCTATTGATCGAGACGTGAAAACATACGTAGAGTTGTAGATAAATCGGGATAGAAGGTTTTTTCATTCCTATTATTTTGACTGATCAACATTATGGGCCTTGGGCGTTTTCTATGGGAATTTTTTACTTCTATTTTTCAACTGAAAAAATATTACGGGCTTTGATTTTTTTACTGAATAGATTTATGGTTTTGAGAGAGAGAGAGAGGTGCTTTATGGGCCTTGACTTTTTTTCTAATGATTCTATAGTTTTGATATATATATATATATATATATATATATATATATATATATATATATATATAGAGAGAGAGAGAGAGAGAGAGAGAGATGCGTGAGAAAGAAAGAAAAGACATGTGAGAGCGTAAGCCAGCCAAAAAGAAAGAATACGTGAGAGTTGTGAGTCCGTTGGAGTTCTCCTATTTTTATAACCAAGAAAGAGACGGGGAGTTGTAGATAGATTGTGGTAGAAGCTATTTAAATTATTTTTCCTATTTAACAGATCGTGAGAGAGTTATTTACATGAGAGAGTTGTTTTAGAGACACGTGGGACATTAGGTCATGGGAGAGAGATAAGTTAGTTTTTTTTTCATTGGAGAGATAAATGAGACGTGGAGAAGGATACATGAGTTTTTTTTCTATATGAGACGATCTACACCGTAATAATTCTCGGTCCCACCTGATTAACGGCTCGTAAAATCTAATTAACGTGGGAATTTCTAGGAAGTGACAAATTAGTATAGGTATAGATTAGATAGATAGATAGATAGATAGATAGATAGATGTTTAATGAATACAAAAGAATATACACGCATAAATATTTAAATTTTAAAATGATGAATACAAACATTTACTTAATATCTATAACTATTCACATATGTATATTTTTTACTCATGACTTATTTTGAAAAAAAAGTATTTTTCATACTATACACTTAAAACTTAAAATTATGAATATTTTTAAACATACAAAAATTGAACTATATGAATATGCTGACAATTATTGAAATGTTTGTATAATTAAAATAATAGTTTTAAATGTAATTTTCAAAGAAATTGTATCATTTAAACAATATAGACATTTTTTTACAATTCATAAATATTATTGCAAATATAGGAATGTGTTTTGAAGTAACACGTGAACAAGTTTATTAATATACATTTTAAATGTCCATATTGAGTAAATATTTATATAATACATGGGTGTATATTTAAATGTTTTTATAATAATAATCATGGTTGGTTTGTATAAAATTTATAGATCACAAATATTTAAACATAATTTTTGTTACTTACATTTTATAAATATCTTTAAAAAGAAGCTCGCTCAAAATGGGACACAATATCTGTGCCCCATTTAAACTTCAGATGCGTACTTGTTTAATACATATAGTGTAGTTATTCTTTGTATATGTTCTAACTTGAACAACGTAATGGTTTAACAGGTTTTCTTTGTAGTCTTGGTCGCTCGTTCAAATCTTGACCTCCACCTTTTCCTTTTAGTTTTGACAGGCGGGACCGCTGGTTATAGATGAAGAATGGCACGTCGTAAGGAATTTTTTGTGAAAAAATATATCCCCTCTCTCCCAGGTCCTAAATGACAGCAGGACCCATGCGTCTAGTCAATATAGATTCCGTATACCAATGTGATAAGCGATGTATTTGCACACTCCAGCCAAGTTTTTGCACCATTTTAATGTACACCGTAGTTTCTAGCACCACAACGATAGCATTTTTTTGCAGGGGGGGAGGGGGGGGGGGGAGCATTTTATTAATTGATTATGGTTTTACATTCCTCACTAATGATAGTGCTAATCTCCTGGAATACATTAGAGGGTGTTTGGATCCAAGGAACTTATTTTAGTCTGACTAAAAATAGTCTTTTTAAAAGGCTAAAGTTTCAAGCGCCTCTGACTAAAGAGAGACTAAATTTAGTCTTGAGACTAAATTTTTTTAGTCAGGGGTACCCCTACTAAAATTTGGATTAGCCCTCTCTCTTCTCATTTAACTCCTCTCCTTTAACACATGCGAGTTCTGGATTGGAGGGTTCTGAGGATAATAAATGCTCATTAACTTGATAGTTAATTTTAGTCTCTTTAGTATTTGAATCCAAACATGGGTTAGGCTAGCAAATTTTAGTCCCAGCACTTTTAGTTATGAGACTAAAACATATCTAAACACCCTTTAAAGAGCCAGCATGCAGTGCGTTGTTGGCCGCGGCTGGCTGCCATGGCGTGGCTTGCTTTGTTTTGCGCTCTGCGATTTTCATCCATTCATGTCTTGTATTTAATGGCAGGTTTGGAAGTACCAAGGCACAACCTTAATTAGGTGCTGATAGGGCGCTCCACGTACTGCACAACATGGTTCAGGCACCACCAAGCAGGCTGCGTGAGCCCAAAGTATTAGTGACTCAATAAAACTACTCCCTCCGTTACGGTTTAGAAGGCGCACTTGAAAATTTTCTAGGACCTAGATGGTTATCTATTGGTTGTGAGATGGGCTAAAAAATAGCATTCACACTATGCATGCATATAGAAATAGTATATTGGAGTACTAATTAGCTACTAGAAATAAATGCAATACGCCCTAAATCTTGTCTATTGTGGAAACGCACGCAAATTTAACGATGCCTTCTAAACTGTGACAAAGGAAGTACAAGCACGGACTAATACAGACGTTTTACTTAATTTTTCAAAACCATAATTCTCTCCCCCTGATTTTTAGAGGGTGGGCCCCTTCCCATCCGCTTAATCCAATCTCAAACCTCCACGTCAGCAGCTCCGTGAAACCTATAAAAAACAACCCGTGAGTCTAGCATTGCTCATGGTTCGATCAACTGAGGTTTGCCGTAATATTCATTATCTCCGCTATTACACGCTAATCGAACATGAGCTTAGGTACTTGACATCATAAAACATGATGAGGAATCGAATGATTTGCTTCATTTGGTCGTATAGTGTGGATTGCCAGCAAGTAGTTCTAGGTGAGTTGGCTATACTGGCCATAAATTTAGGCATGCCCAAAGTTCTCCGGTTCACAGGAACGAATTTGCCTTTTTTTCTTCTAAAAGAATCATTTTCGCAGCAACACTATGTATTTAACAGTAACATTATCAAGTTTGCTACGTTCAAAATCTTGATAATCATTCTAATGTGTTGACATGGGGTGATTATTTTATAAGAATTTGTATGTAGAAAACCAATTACAATGAGGTAGAAAATTTGACATGGGGTGAACTCTACTTAACCTCTTCTATGATATACTGTAACCACTGAAGTTAACACTAAGCAAAATTTAGCTGACCAAAATTAAGGTTTGAGTTCTGACTAAGATCCTACATATTTAAAAGTAACATTATCAAGTTTGCTACATTCAAAATCTTGATAATCAGTCTAATGTGTTGACATGGGGTGATTATTTTCTAAGAATTTGTATGTAGAAAACTGATTACAATCAGGTAGAAAATTTGACATGGGGTGACCTCTACCTAACCTCTTCTATGATATACTGTAACCACTGAAGTTAACACTGAGCAAAATTATGCTGAGCCAAAATTAAGGTTTGAGTTCAGAGAGAGAGAGAGAGAGAAAGAGAGAGAGAGAGACTGTCATATTACAGTGAGAGAAAGAGAGAACTTTGCTATGAAATATAGCATAAGCCCGTCGTTACGTGTTTGAAATTCAAAGTGTGTGTTGATGGAGGTGGAAGGGGATTGGGAGTACTAACCATATATATTGCTTGTGCACAATGGTTGTGAGTTGAGAAACAAGTTTGTATTGTACTTGCTGAAGTAGTGTGCAAGTACAATATAAACTTCTTGTTTGTATTCCTTGCCTTGTACGAGAGTATCTTAAGCGCATCAAGTAGATCGTAGTTTGTAACATATAATTATCTAGATCATTTCTATCTATGAATACATCATCGATTTACATTGTAGGTGAAGTGAATTTCAATTATTTCAAACATTGCAGGCTATCTTGTCTATACTGCGAAATATGATATACATTATATGCATAATTAAGAAAAACTTTACATGTGTGATATGAATTGTATTTGTAGGTGTAATTGAAATAAATAAATTAAAAGCCCGTGGCAACACACGGTCGTTCTACTAGTGTACTTAATGACATAAGAAAAAGACTCAAGAATTCACTCCATTTGGCATGCTTTTTGTTCAACTTGGTTTGACCTTTAAGCTATTTAAGCGTCTCATGGTCGGTGTGTATCAAAAACTCACGCGGTCAAAGGTAATGCTCCGAAACATGCTAGGCTCGAACCAAAGCATATAATTCTTTATCATAGATGAGGTAATTAAGTTGTGCACTAAAAAGTTTCTCACTAAAATATGCAATGGGCGCTTTTCTTGCATCAATACGCCACCTATGCCATTACCACTTGTGTAACAATGCACTTCAAATGTTTCTCAAAATTTGGTAATGCAATAATTGGGACATGTGTTAGCAAAGATTTTAGCTCATGAAATGTGATATCTTGGGAGGGTTCCCCAAAAAAATGGTATGTTCTTTTTACTCAAAGCATGTAATGGTGAAGCAATATTGCTAAAGTCTAACAAAGCGGCGATAAAATCCGGCTAGACCAAGGAAACTACACTCTTAAGCTAAGTTGGTTGGTTGTGGCCAAGTTTTAATAACATCAACTTTAGAATCGTCAACTTCACACTACAAAAAAAAGACACATCCGTGACATTTTGGACCGAACGAAAATAATTTCTGTCATACATATGACACTTCTATGACGATAATTGTGACAAAATCCGGTATCATCATAGATGTGATGGGCTCCTACTTCTATGACAAAAAATTATGACAAAAAATGGGTTTTTCGTCCTGGGCGGGCCGGAGACGCAGCTGCATGACATTCTTTGGGTCGTCCAAGACGGAAAAAACCGTGGTAGCTAGAAGCAAGGGGGAGGAAAATTTCGGGGAGTTCCCGGTTACGGTGGGAGGTCGGGGGCCGAGTGATGCGCGTTTCTCTCGTACATGTACGCGCGTGTGTGCGAGGTGTTGGCTCTAACTGAACTCGAGCGAGGCGTTGGGCTCTAACTGAACCCGAGCGATTGCACTCCAGGTTACGCGTTACTGAACCCGAGCGATCGATCGATGGCTGTTAACTGAACCGGATCGAGCGATTCCTTCGCTACTGCTGCTAACTGAAGCCGATCGATTGGATGAACAGTGAGCGTTGCGGGGGGTGTGGATGAACAGTGAGCGGTGGCGTTGTCTCTGGATGAACAGGACCCCGTGGTGTGGAGGGTTGGATGAACAGTAGACGGTGGAGGGGTGCCCGTGGAGGGATGGTTCAACAGTAGCCGGTGAAGTAGCATGCGGTATAAGCTGGATGAATAGGAGCCCGTGGAGGCTGGAGGAGGTCGACGGTAGCCCGTGGAGGCTGGAGGAGGTCGACGGTGGAGATGAACAGTATCCCGTGGAGTCCCGTTATGCAGTACGCCACACCCCTCCCGATCAACAGGACCCCCGTTTCGACCGTAGCGCTCCAACACAAGTCTGTTTCCTCCGTTTTGCTGTACGCCACACCCCTCCCGATCAACAGGATCCCCGTTTCGACCGTAGCAGGTCTGTTTCCTCCGTTTTGTGGTACGTCCGACCCCTCCCGATGAACAGGATCCCATTTCAAACGTGGCCGGTCGAACACAATGCCATTTTATCCGTTTTGCGGTACGCCATGCCTTGTTTCCATCGCCTGTTCCGTCCAAGCCATCCCGATGAACACGACCACGCATTCCGTTCCGACCCAGCCGGTTGGCTCCCATGCGTTCCGTTGCCTCCCGATGAACACGACGCATTTTGTTGCCTCCCGATGAACACGACGCATTCCGTTGCCTCCCCATGAACACGACGCATTCCGTTGCCTCCCCATGAACACGACGACGACGTTGTTTCTCCATTCCGACCCAGCCATGTACACGAGCCCTGGCCGTACGTATGCGCGAGTAGGCGTTCGAGACCCTGCCCGTATGTACATACGTGGCCGTATTTTCTTTCTTGCACCCTGGCCGCTGTACGTACGTGTACATGCTACGTGCGCGCCTCTACTACAACACGTACGCGCCTCTACTACGACACGTGCGCGCCTCTACATAGACCAGTATATATGTACGTACACGTTCGCGACCATAATGACAACGCTACGTACGCTTCGACCAGGTGGGTCCCGACTGTCAGGCACTTCCTTACCTGCGAAGATGTAGCTGGTGGGTCCCAGCAGTCAGGGGGCGAATCGTTTTGTTTTTTTTGCCCGGACGCATTTCCTTGCGTGCGAAGGTGTAGCTGCTGGGTCCCAGCAGTCAGGGGGGAATCGTTTTATTTATTTTTTGCCTAGACGCACTTCCTTGCGTGCGAAGATGTAGCTGGTGGGTCCCAGCAGTCTGGGGGGCGAATCATTTTTTTCGGATGCACTTCCTTGCATGCGAAGATGTAGCTGGTGGGTCCCAGCAGTCAGGGGGGCGAATCGTTTTTTTTCGGACGCACTTCCTTGTGTGCGAAGATGTAGCTGGTGGGTCCCAATAGTCAGGGGAAAATGCTTTTTTCACGAAATACGGTGGCCCGTCCGGTGGGTCCTCGCTGTCAGATGGAGGAAAAATTATTTTGCGCGTAATAAGGAGGCACTTCCTTGCTGCGGCCGTGGACCCAGCTGTCGGCCTCTCCACGTACAGTCCACGTCCGATGGAAGTCATTCCTTGACCACGTTGACCACGCCGTGCCGAGAGCACCAGGGCAGTGAACGACAACGAGGCCTAGGAAGGGGACGACGCGGAGCCGGGGAAGACGCGGCAGTGGATGCCCACGCGTAGAGGAGCATCAGGGTTCACTCGTTCGGCTGTGGTGTGAGCCTGCCGTCACCGCAGAATAACAGGGGGTGTGGGTGCGTAGAGGGATGACCTGGCCAGCGGTGGGAGTAGTAGGGGGCGGTGAGACCTCCGCGGCATCACAGCCGGCCACGGGCGGCAGGAGCAGACGGCACGACCGGCGCTGCTTTGGGCGGCTGGAGCAAGAAGACCAGAGGTTGAAGAAGCAGTAAGGCCGTTGGATGGACATCGTACGGTCACTGGAGCTAGAATCGTTCATATATTGACTAAAGTTGACAAAGGCCTCCGTCCCAGTCAACTTACTAGGCCCACAAGCCAGCCTCCCACCAAGGTGGGTCCCAGCTAGCAGGGGGTATTCATTTTTTTGTGCGTAATAAGGAGGTACTTCCGGTGGGTCCGAGCTGACAGCGGGGGACGTTTTTTTCTCGAAATACGGTGGCCCGTCCTGTGGGTCCCAGCACTCAGGGGGAAACGTTTTTTTTCGCGAAATACTGGTGGCCCATCCGGTGGGTCCCTGCTGTCAGGTGGAGGAATAATTATTTTCCGCGTAATAAGGAGGCACTTCCTTGCGGCTGCCGTGGACCCAGCTGTCAGCCGCTCCACATACAGTACTCTTCCAATGGAAGTCAGTCGTTGACCACATTGACCACGCCGCGCCGAGAGCACCACGGCGGTGGACGACGACGAGGCCTAGGAAGGGGACGACGCGGAGCCAGGGAAGACGCGGCAGTGGAAGCCCGCGTGGAGAGGAGTACGAGGGTTCACCGGCTCGGCTGCGGTGTGAGGTTGCCGTCGCCGCGGAATAACAGGGGGTGTGGGTGAGTAGAGGGATGCCCTGGCCAGCGGTGGGAGTAGTATGGGGCGTTGAGGCCTGCGCAGCAGCACAGCCGGCCACGGGAGGCGGGAGTAGGCGGTCCCGCTGGCGTTGCTTTGGCGGCTAGAGCAAGAAGATCAGAGGTTGAAGAAACACGTCGGCCGTTGGATTGACATCCAACGGTTACGTCTGCTAGAATCGTTTGTTAACGTATATAATAACTAAAAAAATCTTGCATACGCGTCAACTAAACAGGTCCACAAGTCAGACCACTCCTTCTTTTTTTAATAATTTATATATAGCTCATGGCAACTTCTTATGCAATTTATTGCGGTCATTTTTTCGGTTGGCCAGGGCCAATTTCGCATATTTCTGTGGGTTCCAAACTATTTTTAATACCGAAATGTCGAGCCAGATTTAAAGTACTTTGAAGATATATTTAAATTAGGTTAATGCCCAGTGAAATAGGAATCTGAAAATGTGAAAATTCAGAAATTATAAAGTAATTGCCAATTTGTCATCTGTTTTTATATTTACAACCCATTTCATATTACTTTCAAGATTTGCAGGCGTCTTGAAAGAGTTGCAGCCCATCAGGGCGTAGAAAAATAGGTAGGCCTGGATTGGCTATTCTTCAGAAAAAATAAACTGGGCTCATTTTCATAAAGAAAAAATAGTTGGGCTGGTCACATGGTGAACATAAAATATAAGTCAGGGCTAGACGGGTCACAGCCCAGTTCAAACCCTGCTCCGTCTCAACAATACCAAATAAAAAAATACTGCTCGGGTAGCTACGTCCCAGGTGTCAGCCGATTTTGTGTTGTTCTCTTGTCTATTGACTATATACGCTCACAATGTCGTGGGTCCCAGATGTCAGGAAAACACTAGGAGGAAGCATTTTATTTTTCCATACGCTGACGTGGTGGGCCCCTATTGTTATCCTCTCCACGTACTTCTGCCAATTCCTGTTGTTTGTTGACCATGTTGACAACGCGAGAGGGCGGCGCCGCAGCGAGCGCACCAAGGCGCACGGAGGACGTCGGCGTTAACGATTTAGGAGATGGTGGGGCGGCGATGCGTGCGCTGAGGCGAAGCCAGCCATGGGAGGCGGAAGCAGGCGGCCCCACCCGCGCTGGTTTGGTTTTGACGGCTGAATGAAGACAGGACTGAAGAAACACGACAAACTGTAAAAGTAGCAGGAGTACTTAACAACCTTAACTGAAACCAGTAGGGGCACTTAACAACCAAAGCTGAAAGCAGTATGAGTACTTATACAGGTTCAACCGTATAAAGCACGCCTCGAACAGTGCTACTTTGCCTACAGTTAACCAAGGGTGAGGCCGCCAAGCCCTAGGACAAGGCCCAGGTGCCACCCCGCGCATCCACAACCTTCTGAAAGTGGCTTCATCTCGCAACGTGGTCAATAAACAGGATATTCTCTTTAGAGCCATGGAAAAGCACGAACATAATCTTCTGTCCTATTCTCCAAGATGGACGGGCCTTCATTATTTGAGACCACCCATGAATAAGTATCTTTTCATCTCCAAGGGGAATTGAGTAGGTCGACATAAACATCATGTTGTGACCAAGTGCAAGTCTGACCCGACCATGGTCAGGCATCTGTATAGGAACAATAGAACTCGGCAGTTCCTGTTTCAAGAAGTTCACAACTGTAAAACTGTGTATAAGCAATAGTTTATGAACAACATATATAACAGAAAACAGCTCGTACCATAAGTTTCTCGACACAGTTGGACCTGTTCAACGAGTGCAGCAGTAGCACACATATCCCACGTGGCCTTCCACCATTGAAACGCCCCACAAGGACCTCAAGACGATCAATAAAGTGTAGGAACTTGTGGATGTCGATCCAGTCAACTTCAGTGCCATTAGTAACAGCCGAGTTATTACAGAGTAACAAACGAGCAGACTGCTTAACTCTGGAAAAACCTACATGTGCCACCAATTATAAGAAAATATTAGTTAGAAGTAGCATCTTCGTGCGAGATTCGTTGCTACTTCTAAAGTTAAATTGTGATTAGTTAGACAGAATAGGTGGATTAAGAAATAATCGAGGCAACAAGCAAGAACCAGATACAAAACTAACATGGATGAACAATTGGAACGACGTCGGGGTGGAAGATCGCAATGAAGATGAGACCGGGTTTTGCTATTTCCATCAACATTCGTGCGCCAACTTTCAGTCTGTAACACTTGAGAAAGTTTATCCAAGTTCAGCCATAAAAAAAGCAGCGATCTTCTTGGTTCATGAACCCAACTCGGAACTTATATCCATTGTTTGTCTTCACTGTGACCATTAAACTAGTGTATTCAGTTATGGCAAGGCCGAGCATCTTGAGTAAATGTGTTCTGGCAGAGCAAATAATACAATGCAGGAAAAATAATATGAGAACACAGCATGTTCAAAAAAACCCCACCCTCCCAGATAGAAAAGAGGATTCTAGGAACATACTGTGTGCGTTTCAAAATGTTGTGTTAGGATGAGAAGGAACAAGTGTGGCATCTCGCCGAGGGCGCAGAAACCTGTAGGGTACTCGCACTTTGGGCACTGCAAATGAAACACACTAGATTCAGTAGGAAGAAAAATGCATCAACGGTGGCCGCTGCCATCCTAGGATTACCTGCGACCAAGGGACTTGGATTTATCGGGGATGGATGAAGAATTCGTACCTGGTTCTTCATGAGAAAACCCTATGCAATCGACGAGAGGGGGTTTTCTCTGAACAAGCAGACGAGGGAGAAGGGGATTCAGGCCTAGTGAAATATTTCTGCTTCGTCCGTCCAGCTTACTGCTAAAGCTGGAAAGGGGGGTTGTGATTTGACAGCTCATTGGGCATTACTGCAGCGCTACGACCGGGGCGTGTCTACTATGAAGTTGTGCACTCTAATTTGTGCATATGGCACGTGGACCCCGTTGACGGTTGCCCCACATATCAGCGAAAGGAAGTAGAAAGACAGGAGTAACTAGTTACACATAAATATATTTTTTGACAGAGAGATACTCCCTCTGTAAAGAAATATAAAAATCGTTTATATCACAGGCTCACCTTGCCGAGAAATATACTCCCTCTACAACACACGGGCATTATGGGTGTTCAGCTTTTTTATGGGGGTTCAGCTGAGAATATAATAGTCAGATAGGCTCACGGTTCTGGACATTGGGCCGCAGGCCGACCCTGCATGTTTGGGGGCCATGTGTTCTACCTCAGCGTTTTTCATATTGCAAGCGATCGGTACGGCGCTGGTTTTAGATGTTGTCGCAAGGCGAATACACAAAATTGAATAAAGCACGGCAACTGTTGAAATGAAATTGAACGACAGTTCCTAACCAGCAATCGGAGTTGCAATTCTATCAATGATATACCATGTGATAAATAATACTGTCGTACTACTTATACACACAAGACACTTGTTTCACCATGCCAGATTATTATATCAAAATCTCTCTGATGATAGATCAGTTCGGCAGTTGCGTCCTGCTACTGAAGAATTTCAAAGTTGATTTGGACCAGCTCTCCTTGCCGAGAAAGTTCGATTTTGACATCATCCCCTGCCGCAAGATATGATTTAGATTTGAACCTTGACCATCCTTTAGCATCAATCATCATGCGACCATCCTTTGTACTTACGGTATATTGAGCAGGTTCATTCACACCAAGGCTGCGCATGGTAAGAGAAACTTGGCCACGGTCGCCCGGATTGTTGAACGACTCCATCGTTGCTCTAGGAATTCTCTGTTTGCAAACAAGAAGACATACCCAAACAGTTAGATTAACACAGTGAATCATGTGAAACAACATGGAAAGAAAAAAGAACGAAGCACTTGGGCGGCCAATGCTTACCAAGAAGGTGGACATGTCGGTTTTTGTAAGGACTTTGGTATATGAAGTGCGAACTGCAGCCCAGTTTGTTGCCGGTGCAACTGCACGGGCCGGAGCAGATGCAAGTGCAAGTGTTGGTGCAGGTGCCGAAGCCGCTGCTGCTACCGGAGATGGTGCTCCTTGTAGAGCTGGTGCCGGTGTCAGAGCAGGTGCCGGTGTCGATGCCCCATCCTCCGGTAGATCATACTGATCCGCTGACGCGGTCGGTGCCCAATCCTCAACTGGATCAGACTGAGCTGTTGCCGCTGTTAGTGCTACAGCAACTGCCGGTGCTCGATCTATGCGAGACAGCGGCGATCGTGTCTGGTCTGCTATGATCAGCTTTCTAACTTGACTAGGATCCGTGTCCGTGATCCAGTTTTTTCTTCATTTCTTTTAAACGCGAGAAGGACTAATTATGGCGTTTTTGTTAAACCAAACTGCAGTTCATCATAGGGATTCAGCTTGTACTCAGACAACAGACTGATCCAATTTTTTCCAGTAATATAAGTGTGTCAGGACCCCGATCCTAAGCCACATCGATCTAGCATGTAACACATCATATCACTTTGCGGCCTCACGCACGGTATTCCCACGGGTGCCACCTTACCTAGCCCGGGACCGTTTGCGCCTTCTGGCTCACGTATATGATAGTGTCGCTAGCATCCATATGACAGAGAACCCGGGCCGACATGGCTAGTCGTGAACCCAAAGCGGCACTAACCCATGGGGACAGGCATACATGAATCAACTTCGAGCATGTCGGTCAGCAGCGTGTGAATCCGGGCTGTAGCACTGGGCTAACAGGACTCCCGGAACCCGGGCTGTAGCAGGCTAGGCAGGACTCCGGATGTCACCGTGTGACATTTCCCCGAAGGGAAAGACACAGGAACGAAGTGAAACACATGCCGGCCAGTCAAGTGTCCTGAGCAGTAGTGCTGGGCTAGCCGGACTACTATGGCTCATGGAAGCACTAGACTACATTTCCCCATAAGAGAGGCTGCCAAGGATAAACAACTAGATTGTCGGATCCCACACATACCAAGCATTTCAATCATACACACAATATGCTCGATATGTGTAAATACAACATGGCATCACAACAAGACTCTACGACTCAAGTATTTACTCATTAGGCTCCGAGGAGCGAGATATTACAAACATGGGTCTCATGACCCAACATACAGAGCATACAAGCAACAAGCACATGCGGAAGCTTAACTTGTCTGAGTACAGACAACTACAAATGAAGAAGGCTGAGAAGCCTGACTATCTACCAGATCCTGCTGAGGGCACAAGATCGTAGCTGAGGTAACAAGCTAAACGTCGGAGTCCCCGTGGAACTACTAGCGAGACTGAAATCTATCTGCAAAACATAAATTAAGAAAACGTGAGTACAAATGTACCCATCAAGACTTACATCAGAACTATCTACATATGCATCGGTATCAATAAAGGGGTGGTGGAGTTTAACTGCAGCAACTTTTTTTGAGGTGGCGTACACGAGTCCACATATTCACCATTCAATACACCACTATGGATCCGCTCCCGTCTCCCTACGAGAAGGCCATCCATAGCACTCACACTTATCTTGCGAGTTTTAGAGTATCCACTTTCACTTATCTATGAACTGTTATAGGTAACCCAGAAGTCCTTTACCGCGGACACGGCTATTCGAATAGATCATTTATAACCCTGCAGGGGTGTACTTCTTCACACATGCTCTCACCACTTACCACCATTTACACGACATGTACTCGGCAACCTTCAAGCGGAAGCCCAACGAGGGTGTCGGCCACGGCCTACCTAAACACTCAAGTCTCTAGTCCATGTTTATCGCCTATCCAGGTTCCATCCGCAGGGAGTCCGGCCGAGGTTTCCACATACGGCCCCGGACGATGTGTACAGGGTTCCGAGACACCAAACGGGCGCCCGGCATGCCCGGCCACGGTGTATCTACCGCATCATAGCCCACCCCTAGGGTCAGCGCTACGCACGGCCGCCAACACATATCCTATAAATACCAGAAACTAGTTGCAACTCCTGGACAGAGGACAAGGGTGATCAAGAAGACGAGAGGGTCCATTGATTTCGGGCCCAATGCATGGTAGTAACTGTTTCATGGATCACAAACACAGAGCTCAGTTCCTAAGAACGGTTTCAATGAGACAACCCACCATGTACTCCTACATGGCCTCTCATCGCTACCTTTACCAAATCGTGTCCACGCACTTAGCTCACACACAGTAGGACATGTTCATCACTATTCCAATTCATCCCCGATGAATCAGCCCTGACACAACTCTAAGCAATAGCAGGCATGACAAACAAGCATGAACGAGTAGGCACATTAGGGCTCAAATAACTCCTACTCATGCTAGTGGGTTTCATCTATTTACTGTGGCAATGACAGGTCATGCAGAGGATAAGGGGTTCAACTACCGCAACAAGTAACAGATGAATCGTTGTTGTCCTAATGCAGTAAAAAGAGCAGGAGCGAGAGAGTGGGCTTGTATCAGAATGAACAAGGGGGTTGTGCTTGCCTGGCACTTCTGAAGATAACATTGAGTGTTCATCAGTGTCAACGATCACAGCGTCGGAGCAGCGTCTACCGAGTGGGGACACTTACCGGCAAACAAGGAAGAACACAATCATTGTGATGCAACAATATGATGCATGATCATGACATGTCAATATGTTGTGGTTTGAGCTAATGCAACTAGCAACATGTTGAATGGGGTTGGTTTGAACCCTAGGTTCAAATTCAAATTCAAACTATGAATTCAAATAGTGCATTATGATGTTTTGGACTAGACAGTGAGGTTAAGTTGTTCAAACATGCATGAAAATGCCATATTCAGATTCCTTGGATTTTTCTGATCATTTTCATATATAATTTATTTCATTTGGAGTTACGGTTGAATTTCTATGAATTTTTGAAGTTTTGGGCATTTTCTAAATTAAATAAATCATTTTTGATTTATTTAAAATCCAGAAAAGCATATATGACCTCATCACCGCATCACTATGACGTCATCCAGTCAACAGGACGGGTCCAGGTCAAACCTGACGTGTGGGGTCCACACGTCGGTGACACAGTGCAAGCTAGGGTCACCGACAGGTGGGCCTGGTCAACGTGTGACATGGCCAGGTCAAACTGACCTGTGGGGCCCGTGGGATTAGTTTAGTCTAAACAAAAATAAAACCTAGGTTAAATAGGAAGTGGGGCCCAGGTGTCAGTGAGCTAGGGGATTAGTTAGGCGTCATTAGTGCTAATCACGCGGCCACGTCAGATTGCGCCGGCGGTTAGACGACGGCGACGACCCAGAGCGGCGGTGGCTCGCCGGAGTGGCGCCGGGGGCGGTGGCTAGGTGCACTGAGGGCACCAGGAGGAAGCCCACGCTCCCGCGCATCCAGCAGAGGCAGCGGCAGGTCACGGGGTTCCCGGAGTCGACGACGGCGAGCACCGGGGCGGCGGCCGGAGATCGGGCATCGGCGGAAATGACGATACAGCGCACGGGAGGGGGAACTGTGGTGGTGTTCGTCTCCTAGGAGGGTGCGGAGCTCGTTGGCGGGCCAGGACGCGGGTTGCGGCAGCTCTAGCCGTGGCGGTGCCATGGCCAGCGGTGGCGAGCTCGGGAGCTTGCGGGAACGGCGGCTAGAGGACGTGCGAGGCCGGGGCGAGAGAGGGGTTTCGTTCGCGAGCTCACCACGGTTTGGGTGGGGTCGAAGAAGAGGCCGGGGAAGCGCTGTGGCTGGCAAATCGACGACGGCGATGACGAAGCAGAGACGGCGATGGAGACGAAGGGGGCGATGTTCTGTTGCTCCTTGCCTCGTGTGCGTCAACGGGAGGAAGTAACGCGAGGAGGTGGATCTCTGGAACAGTGCGGTGGCGCTTGGAACGACGGCGGCCACGCGAGCGAAGTACGGCGGCGACGGGTGGCTCTCAGGTGGCTACGAGAACGCGAGGGGGAGGAGCTAGAGGAGAGGGAGAGAGCGCCGAGAGAGAGGAGGGGAAGCGACAGGGGCCAGCGCGTTCTCCAGGCGCGGTTGGGATGAAGGGGAGCTCGCCAGCGCGAAGCAGGAGCTGGCACGGCCGGCGTCGTGCTCTGGTTCGCCTCTGCCTTCTGGCAGGGGTAGAAGACAAGGATGCCCTTGTGGGCTGGGCCTCCTGTGCTGGGCCAGGTGGCTATGCCAGGTGGGCTACAGGTAAGCACTTCTCTCTCTCTCTCATTTAACTCTGTTTTTCTATTTATTTTTCTCTGTTTTGATTTAGTTTGTAAACTAAACCATTTATATAAATTCTGACAATAATTGTGGGAGCTCTCTGCAATATTCCAGCGATCCACAATTACTTTCAAAATATTTGGAGCTATGAAATTAGTTATAGATTTTATTTGCTCCAACTCAAATACAATATGAATTAATTCAAAAATCCATAAATGGCCAAGAAATATGCTCATAATTTTTGGCAGAGGTTTTCACCTTTATCATAAATCATGAACATTTTCAAAGGGCATTTTGGGGTCTTTGAAAAAGATTTTTTTTGAACCTATTTGAATTTCATGTGGTGCTAGGGTTTGATCATCCCCATTTCAAATTTAATTGAAAAATAAACATGATGCATGGATGCTTTAAGGCAACTAATGGCAAGCAAAATCTAGGGCTGTGACAACTCACCCTCACTAAAACAAGAATCTCGTCCCGAGATTCAAGACGTGAGGTAAGAAGACAGAGGGGATACACAGCTAACACGACCTTCACGATCCAGACGTCTTTCTTGAGGATGTTGATTCATTGCATCACCTTGATCTCGACGTCTTGCTTTCAGAACGACATCCAACATGACAACGAGTAGAAAGGGAGAATTTAAGAAGAATCGACCTCCCTGAGGTTCGAGCAACTTAGGATCATCTTAATGATCACAAGATCAACTCATGGAATGAGACATAGTAACATCTCTTGAGCTGAGACACGAAGCATACACCTAGAGGGATGGAGTGAAACGGATGGTGAAGGTTCACTAGGTAGGCAACAATTCCATACTCGAATAAGATGGAGCATGAATTTCAAAGTAGCAAGAAAATATTTGCCATGATTTCGTAACGTGATACCTCGGGGAAGGTGACTCGTAGAATTATTCCCTTAAGTGGCAAAAAGAATTACTTTTGATTCGGAGATCATTGAAACTCTTTATGCCAGCCTAAGGCAATCACAATCGATCATTTGAAGGAGTTCAAAGGAATGATAAACTTGGACTAGAAAGGATGATGTGGACTATCTTGTTGAAGACAACGCAATGGATGATTTTTGCTTATCATCGAAAATGGATGAAACCCGTGGTAGGACCACTTTGAAGTTGATCCTGATCAGTAATTACTGAGAAGGGTAGTCCGTAGTAGGATGACACAATGGCGGTGCAAGCTAGGAACAAAATGCAAATGCTAGGAATGATTCTAGTAACTGGGGAGAGCTCAACAGTCGAGAGTGAGTCCACTATTTGAAAAGGGTATTAACATAACCGAGGAAACTGGAAGCAAATCCCAGTTAACGCCAACGGTAAAACCTGGTGCTAGTGCATGCTCTCAAGAACTTGAGCATCTCCATATTCATCAAGGTTTTACCAATATCCGTGTCAAGGATCCTGGCAACACAACATACCACCATGATGAATGGTGATGGATAATGCAGATGCAAAGGAAGATAACACTTTCTCAGATTTCACCTTAGCGAGGCCAAGGGAACAAAATCTGGATGATCGACCGAGAGACATTTAGCACTCCGGTTCTAATGTTCTCCTTGATGTGCTAGGATAACCCATTTATTGATACGGTTTGGTATCTAGGACATCAAGTAAAGGTCGGACTTCGAAAGCTCAAGAATCCGTAAGGATTAACTACGGAGGTAAATCCTACGAAATCCTCATGGGAAGGTGGCCAACTTTCTTCAATCGAGATACTACAATAATAGGTCTTCCGGCTGGATGTGTTGGCCACGACATCCACTTTACCGGTTATCGAGAGACCAATATTATGGCTCTTGAGAAACGTTCCAACCATCATATCTGCCTGAGATTCAGATCTGGCTGGTAACAAGATATTTCAGACAGCATGTTCGGAAAAAGGAAGTTTGCAACACAAACCGACGAGATGACGTTGCGAGATTCTCGGGAAATGAACTACGATAGCAAGCTCCAAAACATGAGCTGGTTCTGCTACATACATGTGAACACACTGTCCCAGACAAGCATGATCACGTAGTAGACTTATAATAAAACACTACCGAGATCAGGTGGGGAACCATCTTCGAGGATATTGGAATCTTGTGCATGAACTAGTATTCGCACAACAACTCCTTTTTCTCAAAAAAATCAATCAGTGGCTTGGTGTGCTAGGAACACATATGGAGTAGAGGCGGCCAACCTATCAAACCATAGAGCACTTCGCACGTGCATGACTAACTTGGGATGATTCCAGAGGAGGCAAAAACAATCTTTCTCAAACTCACGGCGGCAACTTGCACCAAATGCACATGAATTCGAGGAAGTCACTTCTTCCATCCAAGCATAAGCTTCATGAACGGAACACGAAGGCATTGCTTACAAAGTTTTCAACACTAGGTTAATGTTCAATATGAATCATGGGGGAGACAAAATGTTGCTGATGGGCTCAACAACAAATCATCGGAATTTCCATATCACTGGACTTCCACCATCATGTGAACATTGTGGTAGCATTGGTCAAACCAAAAGATGTAATGGTGTATGCTCGAGGGATCAACCACGAGTAAGACAACATTACGAACATCGTTGGTTCTGATTTAACTTGACGGTGGCCCATACTTAAGTCAAAGTTTGGACAAAACAATAGCTCCACCAATTGGTCACGGAGATCAATCGATGAAGATATCATCTTTCTTCAACACACATATACAAAGAGATATCCCTTTGGAAAGAACTAAGTCGGATATAGCCTTTATCTTCCAACTCTCCAAGTTGTTGTTTAGCTTAACCAACTAGCTCAGGGTATCCAACACAGATTCTTGGAGAAAGAGTGGTTTATTGGAAAACCAACTTGATCACGAACTCAACATATCGGTCAGGGGACGACCTGGTGATACTCCCATGAAGATATCCAGAAAATCATGAACCACCGATATGTCTCTAAGCTCGAGAACAATCTTGCTTTTCAAGGCAAGACGACATGATCAGAAGAGTAAGGGATTGAATAATCCTAACTCATTGATCGAAGAGTGCACCGGAAATAAGGACTAGGTAGCATGATTAATCTTAGAATGATGATTGAATAATCAACACGCTAAGAATGAAATTATTGTCCATTAACTACCAAGCAACTGGGTTGCTAGGAGTATTGATTTCACACATCATGGTTCACTTGTCGGCATTCCGGTCACAACAACAAGGAGACCAAGGAATGAATAATGATGGCGAGAGTATCACTGCGTCAAAAATTCATGAGAGATGGTGCAATTCTCATGACAATCCTAACATAAAGGGGGTAATACTCCGAGGTAGAACAGAACAAAAGATGGATTGGCATTTTGATTTGCGAAGTACAATTGCTTTGACCCAATCCTAGATATGGATGAGGTACTGGAGTTTGTTTCTCCTAGTCATTCTGAAATAGAATGACTTGACGGACCACTAGAGTAATAGGCATCGATAAACACGATTGCCAACTACTCCTTACTATCAATTGATAGATGAAGGTCGGAATATAACTGAAGGGGGACAACTCAAAGGAACATATAACTTTCTGAGTTGTGGATGCATAGATTAGTATGTCGAACGAGTTCAACATATTTCTTCCGGATAACCCATGCAGAAAGGTAGAACTGGCAGAGCCACAATATAGAATGGAGAACTCATCAAGAGCACTCTGGTTGTGATCCTTTGGTTCAAGAACTTCTGCCATAAGTGGTTCATAGTATTTGGAAGAAGGAAATACCACGGACCTCGAGGACTAATGAAAAGGTTACTAATATCCTAAAGGAACTAGCAACACTATCAACATGAGGTAAGTAGGGTGAATCTCGGGTTCAAGAACCCAGGAATAGAATACCTACTAACTAAATGGCATCACGGAATGCTTTCGAGAATGGTGGCCAGAATCATCACACCGGGAACACATAGCATTGCTAGATTACTAGATGACTCCCTAAGACACCTAGGGTCATAATAATAGCTCCAACATATATGTCAAGGCAACGGAGTACCTCAACTCACCGATTAGTGTGGTTAAACTGGCCCGAAGAAACATTGGGAACGAGAAGAAGGGATTTGCAAATGCATCAGACTATTTAGACACCTGGGATGACTCGGACAGCATAATGGCTGTAATGCTCAAAATGATTTGAGACATCCTGCAAAATGGTGGCATAACCACTCAACATCACAATATCAATGTTCTGAGATCAACTGAGAACACATAGAAGTAGTAGAAACTGAACAGAGGCTTGAATACATCAATCCTACAAGTCTATATCATAGTAACTCGTCATCCTGATAGATAGATGAGAAGGCCTAGTTCTTAATCCCCATAGAAAGGAAGAGGATGACTCAGATCAGAAGGCCATGAGGTATAAGGAGTAAAAAGAGCCTTACATTCCCTTCCACAATCAATTCCCTTACATAACTAAAGCATTTCTAGACTCAACTTCGACCGGTTGGCTTGGTAATCCTACAGGCAGTCAGGCTCTGATACCAACGCTGTCAGGACCCCGATCCTAAGCCACATGGATATAGCATGTAACACATCATATCACTTTGCGGCCTCACGCACGGTATTCCCACGGGTGCCACCTTACCTGGCCCGGGACCGTTTGCGCCTTTTGGCTCACGTATATGATAGTGTCGCTAGCATCCATATGACAGAGAACCCGGGCCAACATGGCTAGTCGTGAACCCAAAGCGGTACTAACCCATGGGGACAGGCATACATGAATCAACTTCGAGCATGTTGGTCAGCAGCGTGTGAATCCGGGCTGTAGCACTGGGCTAACAGGACTCCGGGAACCCGGGCTATAGCAGGCTAGGCAGGACTCCGGATGTCACCGCGTGACATTTCCCCGAAGGGACAGACACAGGAATGAAGTGAAACACATGCCGGCCAGTCAAGTGTCCTGAGCAGTAGTGCTGGGCTAGCAGGACTACTATGGCTCATGGAAGCACTGGACTACATTTCCCCATAAGAGAGGCTGCCAAGGATAAACAACTAGATTGTCGGATCCCACACATACCAAGCATTTCAATCATACACACAATATGCTCGATATGTGTAAATACAACATGGCATCACAACAAGACTCTACGACTCAAGTATTTACTCATTAGGCTCCGAGGAGCGAGATATTACAAACATGGGTCTCATGACCCAACATACAGAGCATACAAGCAACAAGCACATGCAGAAGCTTAACTTGTCTGAGTACAGACAACTACAAACGAAGAAGGCTGAGAAGCCTGACTATCTACCAGATCCTGCTGAGGGCGCAAGATCGTAGCTGAGGTAACAAGCTAAACATCGGAGTCCCCGTGGAACTACTAGCGAGACTGAAATCTCTCTGCAAAACATAAATTAAGCAAACGTGAGTACAAATGTACCCATCAAGACTTACATCAGAACTATCTACATATGCATCAGTATCAATAAAGGGGTGGTGGAGTTTAACTGCAGCAAGCCAGCTTTGACTCAGTGGCTAACCTAAACTACGACTGCAAGCAACTTTTTTTGAGGTGGCGCACACGAGTCCACATATTCACCATTCAATACACCACTATGGATCCGCTCCCGTCTCCCTACGAGAAGGCCATCCATAGCACTCACACTTATCTTGCGAGTTTTAGAGTATCCACTTTCACTTATCTATGAACTGTTATAGGTAACCCAGAAGTCCTTTACCGCGGACACGGCTATTCGAATAGATCATTTATAACCCTGCAGGGGTGTACTTCTTCACACACGCTCTCACCACTTACCGCCGTTTACATGACATGTACTCGGCAATCTTCAAGCGGAAGCCCAACGAGGGTGTCGGCCACGGCCTACCTAAACACTCAAGTCTCTAGTACAGGTTTATCGCCTATCCAGGTTCCATCCGCAGGGAGTCCGGCCGAGGTTTCCACATACGGCCCCGGACGATGTGTACAGGGTTCCGAGACACCAAACGGGCGCCCGGCATGCCCGGCCACGGTGTATCTACCGCATCATAGCCCACCCCTAGGGTCAGCGCTACGCACGGCCGCCAACACATATCCTATAAACACCAGAAACTAGTTGCAACTCCTGGACAGAGGACAAGGGTGATCAAGAAGCCGAGAGGGTCCATTGGTTTCGAGCCCAATGCATGGTAGTAACTGTTTCATGGATCACAAACACAGAGCTCAATTCCTAAGAATGGTTTCAATGAGACAACCCACCATGTACTCCTACATGGCCTCTCATCGCTACCTTTACCAAATCGTGTTCACGCACTTAGCTCACACACAGTAGGACATGTTCATCACTATTCCAATTCATCCCCGATGAATCAGCCCTGGCACAATTCTAAGCAATAGTAGGCATGACAAACAAGCATGAATGAGTAGGCACATTAGGGCTCAAACAACTCCTACTCATGCTAGTGGGTTTCATCTATTTACTGTGGCAATGACAGGTCAAGCAGAGGATAAGGGGTTCAACTACCGCAACAAGTAACAGATGAATCGTTGTTGTCCTAATGCAGTAAAAAGAGCAGGAGCGAGAGATTGGGCTTGTATCGGAATGAACAAGGGGGTTGTGCTTGCCTGGCACTTCTGAAGATAACATTGAGTCTTCATCAGTGTCAACGATCACAACATCGGAGCAACGTCTACCGAGAGGGGACACTTACCGGCAAACAAGGAAGAACACAATCATTGCGATGCAACAATATGATGCATGATCATGACATGTCAATATGCTGTGGTTTGAGCTAATGCAACTAGCAACATGTTAAATGGAGTTGGTTTGAACCCTAGGTTCAAATTCAAATTCAAACTATGAATTCAAATAGTGCATTATCATGTTTTGGACTAGACAGTGAGGTTAAGTTGTTCAAACATGCATGAAAGTGCCATATTCAGATTCCTTGGATTTTGCTGATCATTTTTCATATATAATTTATTTCATTTGGAGTTACGGTTGAACTTCTATGAAATTTTGAAGTTTTGGACATTTTCTAAATTAAATAAATCATTTCTGATTTATTTAAAATCTAGAAAAGCATTTATGACCTCATCACTGCGTCACTATGACGTCATCCAGTCAACAGGACGGGTCCAGGTCAAACCTGACGTGTGGGGTCCACACGTCGGTGACAAAGTGCAAGCTAGGGTCACAGACAGGTGGGCCTGGTCAACGTGTGACATGGCAAGGTCAAACTGACCTGTGGGGCCCGTGGGATTAGTTTAGTCTAAACAAAAATAAAACCTAGGTTAAATAGGAAGTGGGGCCCAGGTGTCAGTGAGCTAGGGGATTAGTTAGGCGTCATTAGCGCTAATCACGCGGCCACATCGGATTGCGCCGGCGGTTAGACAACGGCGACGATCCAGAGCGGCGGTGGCTTGCCGGAGTGGCGCCAGGGGCGGTGGCTAGGTGCGCCGAGGGCACCAGGAGGAAGCCCACGCTCCTGCGCATCCAGCAGAGGCAGCGGCAGGTCACGGGGTGCCCGGAGTCGACGACGGCGAGCACCAGGGCGGTGGCCGGAGATCGGGCGGTGGCAGAAATGACGCTACAGCGCACGGGAGGGGGAACTGTGGTGGTGTTCATCTCCTAGGAGGGTGCGGAGCTCGTTGGTAGGCCCGGACGCGGGTTGCGGCAGCTCTAGACGCGGCGGTGCCATGGCCAGCGGTGGCGAGCTTGGGAGCTTGCGGCAACGGCGGCTAGAGGACATGCGAGGCCGGGGCGAGAGAGGGGTTTCGTTCGCGAGCTCACCACGGTTCAGGTGGAGTCGAAGAAGAGGCCGGGGAAGCGCTGTGGCTGGCAAATCGACGACGGCGATGACGAAGCAGAGACGGCGATGGAGACGAAGGGGACGATGTTCTGTTGCTCCATGCCTCGCGTGCGTCAACGGGAGGAAGTAACGCGAGGAGGTGGATCTCTGGAACAGGGCGGTGGCGCTTGGAACGACGGCGGCCACGCGAGGGAAGCACGGCGGCGACGGGTGGCTCTTGGGTGGCTGCGAGAACGCGAGGGGGAGGAGCTAGAGGAGAGGGAGAGAGCACTGAGAGAGAGGAGGGGAAGCGAGAGGGCCAGCGCGTTCTCCAGGCGCGGTTGGGATGAAGGGGAGCTCGCCAGCGCGAAGCAGGAGCTGGCACGGCCGGCGTCGTGCTCTGGTTCGCCTCTGCCTTCTGGCAAGGTTAGAAGACAAGGATGCCCTTGTGGGCTGGGCCTCCTGTGCTGGGCCAGGTGGCTATGCCAGGTGGACTACAGGTAAGCACTTCTCTCTCTCTCATTTAACTCTGTTTTTCTATTTATTTTTCTCTGTTTTGATTTAGTTTGAAAACTAAACCATTTATATAAATTCTGACAATAATTGTGGGAGCTCTCTGCAATATACCAGTGATCCACAATTACTTTCAAAATATTTGGAGCTATGAAATTAGTTATAGATTTTATTTGCTCCAACTCAAATACAATATGAATTAATTCAAAAATCCATAAATGGCAAAGAAATATGCTCATAATTTTTGGCAGAGGTTTTCACCTTTATCATAAATCATGAACATTTTCAAAGGGCATTTTGGGGTCTTTGAAAAAGATTTTATTTGAACCTATTTGAATTTCATGTGGTGCTAGGGTTTGATCATCCCCATTTCAAATTTAATTGAAAAATAAACATGATGCATGGATGCTATAAGGCAACTAATGGCAAGCAAAATCTAGGGCTGTGACAAAGTGATGGACAGTGCCTTCGTTACTGACATGACATAAGAAGTGAAACCTGCAAAAATAGCCATCGTAGAGCAAACCAAACGGTTTATTCTGTGATGAATGACACATGGCAAAACCTGCATCGTAAAATTGCAGGAAAAGAAAGAAAACATGACATTAAATCAATAAGATTTAGACAGTAAATCAATAAGATTTACTTGATGTGACACGAGTGAATCCTTACCAGGAAATCACTATGTTGAAGTACTAAACATAAGATTGATCGTTCAACTACGCGTGGCATGCAGGGGCATCGCCTACTCCCACAAGCAGGACAGTCCAAAGGTCGTGACAAATCGTATGGACCGAACATCCATGGGACTGGAAATCCTGGTGGGTGCGATAAACCCTGCAATGCATACAGATATTGGAGTGTAACCATAATTGATAAACCATCCTCACAAAAAATATGATCTGGATACTTCAAAATATACAGACTGAATTTAGTGGACAGACATTAACATATACCGTTCTCAGGACTGACCACACACCAAAAGCGGCAGTACTAATAAACAATACAGGGTTCACAAAAACAAATCAAGTACTGAACAATAGTACTTACTACAGACAAGAAAAGTTGCACTAACTAAACTCTGCAGACTATTTCTTGCCACCGACCTATGAGATGAACCCCGCATAACTGACTAGGCCATGGACTTCGTGTGAGATGTCTACATGCACCATCACCATCTTGTCAACCTTGGAGAACCTAATAGAGTGGTCTTTCCACTCATAAACATGATGATGAAGACATGCCACATCATATTTGTTGGGAAGCATTACAAGAACCACAGCCTTCGTAATCGAAGGCACATCCAGGAAATTGTTGTGGTCAAGTACAGCCTCGAGGACACGCCTGGCAACAATGCTACAGGAAAACACTAGTTCAGGACACGTGGCGACAAGGACACAGCAGCTGGATAGTTCAGCAGTAGAACTCATCATCAGGTCTTCCAGTTCACACGGCATAACTTTGAGAAGTTCATCTCCACCGCGGACCTGGTTCTAATTCAAACAGAAACCATATTTTATTACTACCTCCGTTCAGAAATATAAGATGATTTTCGATATTATACTCCATATATGACTACATATACGCACAGAAATGAGTGAACAAAGACACTAGAACATGTCTTCAAAGGCATGAGAGCAGAGGGATTACATGCAATATCCATAACACAAGTTACTGAGGCAAATATACACTCTTAAAATGTAGCATTGATGTTCATAAAGTACTCCCTGCGTCCCAAAATTCTTGTCTTAGATTTGTCTAGATACGGATGTATCAAGTCACATTTTAGTATTAGATACATTCGTACCTAGACAAATCTAAGACAAGAAATTTGGGACAAAGGGAGTAGTTGAAAGTAATCTATAAGAAATCGGTGTCAACCTCTCGCATGTTTTGGTCAAAAGAGGAATTTAGAACCGTCATTTGGCACACTAAAATCAGATGCAAGATCACCCAGAAAGTTGTATTACCAGTACTAGTACTGCGTGTTAGATGAAAAAACCCGATCAAGATTGAGAAAAAGATCATCAACAAGAGACATTACCGAGACTTGCTTAATGAGGGATCCAGGAGAGGGGGCTTGGACAGGGCAATGGCTTTGAGCTTGTCTGCGGTAGTCTCGGCGGGGTGCTTGTGCTTCTTCGTACCATGAGCCTCGACGGTTTTGGCTAGAGCCATAGACATCACGTCGGCCGGTGCTCCGGCGTCCATCCAAGAGAGGAAGCTGAGAGAGAAGAGTGAAAGGAGGAACGAGATGAGGGAGAAGCGAAGCGATTGGGGGTTTTCTTCAAGAGAGGAAGCTGAGAGAGAAGAGTGAAATGATGGTTGCTTCGTCCGTCCAACTTACTGCTGGAAAGGAGGGGGTTTTGTGATTTGATGGCTCATTGGGCATTACTGCGGCGGTTCGATCGGGGTAGTCTACCGTCACTCTACTACGGAGTAATTTAGTGCATGGCTGGTGGACCCAGGTGCTGGCTATCCCACACGTCGGCGAAAGTGAGTAATTTAGTGCATGGCTGGAGGAGGATCCGCACGGTAGAGCGTGTCCATTGTTTTTCTGAAGAAAAAAATGATTACAGCAAGCGTTTCCACTCTTACGATGGAGGAGTGCGAAACACGGCAGCCACTTGAACATACACAGTTCTCCTACTACTAGGCATGTGCAGTGGTTCATACGTCAGTACTACACAATCTTGTTGCTAGTGTAGTAAGATATGACGATAACAAATGATGTTGTGCGCATGTCAACTACTCCTATATGTAACATAGTACCACTTTTTTGACTGTCCGGTCGAGAATGAACGGTGAGATCAATGTGAACAGAACTGGGTCCACAGCGCACGGAGAGTACGGTGCTATAGTACTCCACGAAACATGAACCATATATATGAAGCACGAATAGTGTTAGGCAGGGTGTATGAAGGGTGCACAGGATGGGAGCAAAAGTTCCCTTCTCGACCCACTTTTGGGTGTTTGGTAGAGTGCATGAAGGGTGCATGAGTCCACACTAGTAGGTTGACAAAAATACACGAAGAGGAAACAACTATATTGAGATGAGAATGCAACCAAACACACCCACACGCTTTGTGCTACAGTGACTGATCTGCACCGTCTGAGTTTGATCCAACGGTCATGTTGCGCCGAGACATGGACATGCCCATGTAGAGGGCGCCTAAACACCACCGAAGTCCCTCTGCTTCTCGAGGCGCATGGCGTTGGTGATGCAGGGTGCAACCGCCTGCAGAGCCCGCTCCCGGTCGACGGGAGCCAGCTCATCAAAGACGGTGTCCAATGGCATGAATGGATTTTGGTGACGGAGCCCTGAAAGGATTCGCCCGGCAACGGCGACGGCAGCCCGCAACCCCTCCTTGTCCAGCTCAGCCCCCACCATCGCGCGGAGACGGCTCAGCTCCTCGAAGATATAGGTGAAGAAGGAGACCAGGTCAGGAAGCCGCAGGTCGTTGAAGTCGACCGGGTGGTCGAACGGGTTTAGCCCGATGGCTGGCATCGTCGCGCTGGCACAACGGTAGGCATCGGGCAGTCGCAACACGTGTGTGGCAACTTGGTTCACCAAGTGGCTGAGGCGATCCTGGACCTTGTCACGATCAGCCCGCTCGCGCTCCAGCCGGCTCCCCTGACGGCCTATCGTATCTCCCGCTTTCTGCAGCAACGCCTCCGATGCCTCGAGCATCTTTGTGGTGGACATATGCCGCTTTTGAAGCTCCATGAACTCACGCACATAACGGAGGAGCATGGCACTCCTCTCCTCCTTGAGCTCACGGAGCTCCACGTCCTTGGCCCTGAGCTCCGCATCCTTGGCATGGAGCTCCTGTGTTAGGCGCCTCACCTCGGACTCTGTGATCTGCTGTGCTGCCATGGCACCAGGTAGAAGCAATGGGGAGAGGGAGCAAAGGGGGCGAAACGGCTGAAAGGCAATGCAATCTACAGGAAGACGGAGGGAGCGGGGAATCTTTTGGTTTTCACCATGGTAAAACACCAGTCGACGACTTCTCACATCAGGGAGCAGTGGGTTTTTATAGGCAGAGTCATCGTGACTAATTGCTGCCGCGCCTGCTCCCGTCAATCAAAAAATTAAAAATCCTGCCGCACCCAAACACCAGGGCAACGCCGCGGTGGATATTTAAATTTACCTGCCGGCAAGTAGATAAAAAAAGGGGTGAAAAAAAATGTGGCGGTTGCCTAGCTAATTGGTCGAACTAGCCCAACTAGCTAGCCATCGTGCTTCACTGATGTACTCGTCGGGAAAGGTGGTCTTTCGTGATTTGATGACTCATTTACTTGCTTCGGCGCTATGACCGAGGAGGCCCAGAAAACGCGTGGTAGGGCGTCCCATGTCAGGAAGAATATATGCGTGCACCACCTGGGAGGACCCCGAAACCGCGCTGTAGGGTGTGCCACGTCTCGACACGGAGGAAAAATGTGCGTGTAAAAATATACTATATCAGACGTAGTACCTATGGTTTGACCTCGGGACCCAGCCAGTCGGTCAAAAACACCCCACTAGCCACACAGCTTCATCATGCAAACGTGGCACGGAGGATAGATGTGGTTAGCTCTGTCTCGACCAGCCACAACGTCTCTTGTTCTAGGAGATTCTTCTATTTTCCAAGCTTTTTTTAGTTGTAATAACACCACGGCAAGCTAGCGCCGCTCTTCGTGTGTGCCCGTGCAAAGGTTAGACGATGGAGAGAAGAGAGATTGAGATCGCAGACCTGGGGCCCACCAGTAAGTGAGACAATGGTCTTGCACATGTTGATGAGGCACTCCCTCCACTCTACTCAACACAAGTACTGTATAAAATCAAGTTATGGGACAAAGCCAACAACCGTTCGTTTTTTCAGGCTATCGACTTACGCTTTGTAGTCCAGGTTGCCAGTTCAAATCTCGTCTTTCAGATTTGTTAGTTTTAGGTCCAAATTTGATTAATGACAAGTGGAACCCCCATGTGTTGTTCCGATATTTCAGTGTAGGGTGGTTTTTTTGAACAAACACTTTGCGCGGTTAGACAAGTAACGGCACGAGTGACACGTATTTTGCAAGTTTACGAACAAAAATGACAGCGGCATAGAATATCACATCCACCCCGCAGCTTAGATACTATGGTGATACGAGTTTTTACACCGCTGGAAGTGAGATCCAATGGCTTGGGAGTAGTCTTTGTAATTATGCGCAATTTCCAAACTCTCCAAAGGTTTTTTTGCAAATAAAATATTCAGGCCTCGTGTGTGCTGCTGCATCTTCGATCCAACAGCTCCCCAGTGCTCATATTAGGTGCTCCCCGTAGCTTAATTACCCGCTACGGTGATATGAGCATCTAGGTCGTATGATCAGTGATCAGATGGCACATGCGTAGTACTTGTACTTTCTGCGCATTTCCCAAACTCTATCAGTCGTATATTGCAAAAACATTCAAACCTCCTACTGTGGGCCGTTAGATCTCAGTGAACTCGTATCACCATAGAATCTACAGTGCGGGAGCACCTCATACTCTCCCGTGCGAGAAAACATAAGGTGCTATCGCATCTTGGATGCTAAGGTGATACGAGCTTGGAGGTCGTTTGATCTGAGATCCAATGGCATCTGAGCAGTCTTTGTGCTTGTAAGCAGTGGCCGAACTCTTTTGGGGCTTTTCTGCAAAAAACCATTCGAACCACCGAGGAGGTGTTGGGTCACAAATGCAACGCCTCCGAAGAGCTTGTATCACCAAAGCATCTAAGGTGTGGTAGCACATGATATTCTTACATACAGGAGAATATGATGTCCTCCTTCATCTTAGATGCTACGGTGATACGAGCTTCGAGGTCATTGGATATGGGATCAAAGGGCATCTAGGTAGTTTTTGTACAAATTGTGTGCAATTCTCAAACTCATCAAGGTTTCCTTCAAAAATATTAAGACACATCATGTGAGCTGCTATATCTCATATCTACAAGCTCCAAGCAACTCGTATCAACATATAGCATCTAAGGTAGGGGGGCACATGATATTCTCCCGGGGAGGAGGGGTGGGGGTGCACAACCAATCGGTGGTTGGGAGGGTGGGGACAAATATAATCTAAACAACCCTAAACAGAGCTCCATAATTTTATCTAAGGTCGAGGGGTTGACCCCCGACAATCATAGCTCCGCCTAAACACAACATTTGCATGTACTGTAGTACTAGACTTAATATTCATGTTTCAGTTTCATGTTCATTTTAAATATTGAACTGAGGACCATGGGTGTCTTACATTTTACTCCCTTCGTTCCTAAATATTAGTCTTTTTAGAGGCTTCAAATGGACTGGCACATACGGATGTATATAGACATATTTTAGAGTCTAGATTCACTCATTTTGCTCCGTATGTAGTCACTTGTTGAACTCTCTAAAAGACTAATATTTAGGAATAGAAGGATTATTTTTGAATTTGTGTCATACATGCATGGTTTGGAAAAATAGATGCACTATACTTATTGGATTGTTGTTGTGTTCGTGCGTGTGTGTCTCTCTATGTGTGTGTGTGTGGACATATGCTTGATACATACAAAGTTTTCCCACCTCCATATTGTGCATCTTTTTAATTTGAATTTGCATTGGAAAACTTACTAGGGATACCATGAAATGTGAAATCCACGTTGAGATCACTATATCACAAACTCACTCTAATTCAACAACTCGTCATAAATCAATTACCACGTTGAGATTAGTATTTGCAAGGAAAATATGGGTATTGGAATACACATAGATTCGTTCGGCAATTTAAAAGGTTCCTTTCGTATTCTCGAATGGTAGGACCCAACGGCATACCAGCCAGACCTTAGCTCGTGTTGATCCTAAAAAAACCAGGCTCGTGTCCTTCGGTGGCGTGCGTGGTACGCACATTAGGCAACCCCAACCAGTCGAGCCTCACCGTTTCAAGTCGAAATATCTGGCGGCCAAAATTCCAGCCCTAGGAAATTCCCCTCATGTCCCCGGTCCATAATGACTACCGATGAACAACGGAGGGATGCTTTAGTAACTAGACAATGTTACCTACCGTGCCGAGCACGGTTCAATTCCCTCGGTCGCCGCTCGTCAAGGTCACCCGTCAACTGCATTGCCTAGTACTACTACTACACCAGGATGAGCACAGAATTGAGCCCGTTTGTTCGTGCCTAGTACTTGAGTTAATATATCAGGCAATGCACTGGTACGGAGGGATTATCCTTTTACTTTGCATATATAACTTGTCTGAAGTCTAACTAAGCAAAATGTTTAACCAAATCCTTTCTTAAGAAATACAACAGGACAGATGTACGGCTCGAAAATTTATTGCATGATGTAGGTTATGATATTGTTTCGAATCCTGGGTCTTAAATTTTAGAAAATCCAAAAGTGAGCATAAATTCTTGAAACTAAGCATGGTCACGTGATACGGCACAAATATTACTTCGTAAGTTTTTTCTTCAATTTCAGACAAGCTGCTTATGAAAAGTTGCACAAATGAAGAGCCAAGGTATTTTGGAACAAAGATCTGTCACGTGGGCGTTTACGTGCCGCCACGAGTCCCCGCTTCTCATCGGCAGGTGTCATCCGAGCAAGCGTGTGAATTGACGGGAGGCGTGCGAGCAGACCGCTGCGCCGGCTATCGGGGAGGTGTGCGAGCAGACCGCTGTGCAGGCTCACCGGGAGGCGAGCCCTTTGACCAGGCTCTGCCGCCTACCATCGTCCCAACTGCTCCCACTTTTAATGTCGCCGGCGCCGCAGTTTAAAATCAACCCCGCACTACCCAGTATCGCTATAATCCTCTCTCTTCCTCTCTGATTCTCCTGTCATCTACCTCCAACTAGCCTGACCTAAACGTTCCAGTTTCCTGAGGAAGACACCCAGCCGGAGTCTCAAGAACATAAGGCGCTTTGGGACGAGCTTGAACTGGCCTTGCGGGAAGACGTCGCACATGTCCCCGCTCCCGTTCCACCTCCTGTCACCCCGACTGCGCCAGCGCCCATCCCTGTGGCATTGATGGGCTGGGAGCCGCACATTGTCGTCGAGCTTGATCCCACGGGGTTCCACGAGGTCTCCGCAGACTTTCACACGCCCGTGCACCTACCAGCGCATGCGCCTGCGCGTGCCCTGACGCGCACCCCCGTGCCGGTGCCCATGCACCTGCCAGCGCATGCGGCTGCGCCTGCACTGACGTGCGCACCCCCTTGCCGGTGCCCGTGCACATGAATGTCTCCGCCGCGCCGTTGACAGCGCCTGTCCCTGCGCGGGTGCCAGTTCCCCCCTCGGTGGCATGGATGGCCGCCATCGACCGCTTCCTTGCACCAACGCCAGTCGCCTCCTCCCGCTAGTTGACTCGCTCCGAAGTCCAGAACATTGTGGCCTTCCTTGAAGCTAGTCCAACGTCCAGGAGTATGCCAACAACGGCGCAAGACGCCGCCGTCGCCGTCGGTCAGTTGCCCGACGACACACAGAGCACGACAGAGGAGCCGCTTCCCACCGCGAGACGCCCCCGCACTACTAGGAAAAGGCCTACTAACGGCGCACCAGTTTTGCCTACTAATGGCGCATCACTGGTGCGCCATTACTAGCATGCCACTAGTAATTTTTACTAATGGCGCACCATCCAGTGCGCCATTAGTATATAACACCATGCGCCATTCATGTGCCTCCCAAGGGCCATATTTAACCATGTGCTTTGGCACACTAATGGCGCACTGCGGATGGATGCGCCATTAGTATAATTGGCATACTAATGGCGCACTCTGTAGTGATGCGCCATTAGTATGAATATTAGGTTTTATTATTTTTTTTACTTTTATGATTTTTGCACATGTTACAAAATATATTATTTGACAGAATATAGACAGTAGCACACAGCAACAACAGATTCATCGAATACAATAGAAGATTAGTCTCTGAATACAATTCATCATATTAGTCTCCGAATTCAAAAGACCGAACAAAGATAAAACATTACAAGTCTCGAGACCGCGAGTATCGAGTTTGTCGGAAGTAATACTAATCCTAACAAGTCCTACTAATCATCATCATACAACTTCTACTCGTTATTCATAACAAGTCATACGATCATCATCTTGATAGTCTTCGAACCAACCCTACTTAATTGTTCTTAGCACATGATCATCAGTATTAGGCAGGACCTAAATACCCTATTTAACCTAAAATAGCATAAAATAATATAGACCCTGACTCTCCATTATGGAGAATGGAGAACATGTCTCCAATTCTTGCGCTTCGCTTCCTTTTGCTTCCAAGAAGCTCCTTACGACTGTCCATACATTTTTTCCATCCTTTGATTTTCATGTCTCCACTTCTTTTAGAAATCTCGTATGGACAGTTGAGATTCGTAGGATGTCGGGGATATACCCCGCGGTGTAAACCGGCCGGAAGTTAAACCGGCCGGACTTGGCGGTTTATCTGAAGACCCCGCTAACACTTGGCGAGTTACTGGCGACCCGCCCTGACCTGGCAGTTTACAAGCAGCCCACCTGGTCATTATGACTCACTGGTGATCCAGAGTGCGGGATCGACGGATGACAAGGCCCAAAGCCCAGAAGGCCGGTTCACGTTTAACGGTGGGCCGGTTTAAGAGCAAAGGCATGAGGAACATTATCTTACAAGGAGCTCAGACCTGGACTTGTATCCGGTTTGTATTAGAGGTAGACTAGTCCTAATCCTAATAGGACTCCAAATGTAACCCACCCCTCCAACATATATAAGGAGGGGCAGGGCACCCCAAGAGGGACAAGATTGACAAGTTCCACAAGTTGGACAAGTTAGGTTTAGACAATAGCTCTCGAGATAGAGCACTCTTGTAACTGTGATCATCATCAACATATATGAAGCAGGATGTAAGCTTTTACCTCCACCATGAGGGGCCAAACCTGGGTAAAACATCGCGTCTCTCGTCCCGCTCAACCCCTCTCAAGCTACCACATAGATGCGTTGGCCTCGCGACTAAGTCCTGACACTAAGGACATCTGCCGTGACAGTTCCACGACAGTTGGCGCCCACCATGGGCCTGCGCACGGTGGTGTTGGGTTCTTGAAGGGATTTCTCTAAAAGGATCGAGAAGTTCGCAATTTTACGGATGAAAAAGAAGTCGACGGAGAAGACAACATCATCAACAAACAGTCAAAGCGACGTATACAAGATTTAAAGATCAAAGGAGAAAATTAGGGTCGCGTTTATGCGCCAGCGGATACCACCAGATGATCCATCGGGGCTGGATTAATTTCCGTTGTCGCTGAGGGTCGAAATCTTGCATCTGAAATCAATCGACACGACGTGCAACTCGCCGAGACCGAAAGACTTTGGAGGTTCTGTCATCCGTGTCCAAACCCAACTCGGAGCATCATTATTGCATGGCGTGGCACCCTAGGTTTGCGGCCAGCTTTTTCAAAAGGACCAAGTGCTACTAGTACAAGTTGGATGTGAGAAACAATCATCCGGGCGCTCGCATCAAGTCCCAAGGCGTATCAGTGTACGCTGTTGCTGCAACGTCCACGAGCATGGAGCAAAGATAGAAGGAAAGGTACTACTTCAAGTAGTAGTGCACGTGAAGCAGATACGTCACCACAGTGGTCAACGGCCACCGCCGCTTTAACATGGAGTCGGCTTACACTGTCTCCGCCGGCGGGCTGACTGGTCTCGTCTCTGTTTTGAGCCCTTTACTGCGCGATGAGCCGCTTCCGCTACGACTAGCGTTAAGTCACCGCTCGCCGAGGGCCGGCCCGTGTTCAGCAGTACTGCACACCCAGCCACATCAAAATCGTCTTCGCTGCTCCGCCTCCCGCCGCGCTTCGCTCCCAAATTTATTGATGGATAATACATATGGATCATCTGCCATACGAACAAATCAGGTGCTATTTTTCTAAATTTTTACTGGTACAACTAAGTATCATCCAAAGCTTTTTCCACGATATGCTATGCTATACACAGGTCAACGGACTCATGGACAAGGTATGATCCGGTCCTCATGCACCGGCGTTAGAGGCAACGTATACATCTGCACCGCGCGTGTCGGGCGTTTAAAGACCTGGAGAATAACCCGGAGGGTTTCTGCTTGAACCGCCGGGACCATATTGAGTCGCCAGACATGTAAACCGCCTCTGGCACGACGAACAGATCATCCGTTGTCCAAATAAAAAACATTAGGTGATATCCATCTAAATCTAATTTCTTGGTATATATTGTTTTTATCAAGGGAACAATTACTTTGGACCGGATATTATGAAATGCAGGACAATTATTCATTCATTATAAAACATGGTTTATACCATGGGTACGGTGTACGCGCTGGCAACATCCTGCCCGATGATCGTCCATACCACATTACACGGTGAATGGACGCGTACAAGCTGCCGCCCGTACAGCCCGGTTTACATCAATTAGCCGGGACTGCGCCTGTGATTGGCTCACCCGTCCGCTCTCATGGCCGGTTCACGCGTGCGCGTCGGTTTACAACGTTGCGGCCGATTCTCCCGTCCGCACCGGCGTACAATGCCGTGGCCGACTTGTCTGTCTGAGCCGCCTCTGATGCTGCGGTCGTCCTTGTCATCCACCGTCCAAACAAATCAGGTGATATCCATCCAAATTTGATTTATTAGAACATGTCGTTTTTGTCAAAAAACAAGTTTATCTCTGCCTTGGTCTGCAATATTGTTTATGCAGGGCGACAAAAAGTGATATTATACCGTGGAGATGGAGGCACGCCAACATCTTTCGGCCCAAGTGGTCGTCATTATTCAACGAACAACCGCACCGGCTTACAGCGTTGTGGCCATCTCTCGCGACCACACCAGTTTACAACGCCATGGCTGACTCTCTCGTCCACACCGGTTTAAAACGCCGCAGCCGAAATATCTGTCAGCACCCCCGGCCGACTCGGTGATGATTGTTTTCAGCTTCACGACGGTGATCATCAACTCCACGGTGGATAACCCCTGGCATGATATATCAGGTGAAACCCATCCAATATATTTTATATTGCCTTCTTTAAAAGAGCAATTACTCCGGTTTGCAAAGTTGTTTAATGCAGGACCCTAAACCGCCATATTGGTGCAAATCTAAAGGCCGTCAGAAAATTTCCGGCTGAAAATGATAATTCCGGTTTAAAATCCGGTTCAAGGGAAAGATGTCTCCCACAAAGTGTTGAAGCTCTCAATATCCGGTTCAAGATCCCGGTTCAAGAAGAATTTATCTCTTGCAAAAAGTTAAAAATTGCCAAAGAGGACCTGCTGCCATGATGCGCGGTTCAAACATGGGTATCCTGCCTTATTGGCTTATCATATTATTGATCACTTGGGGGCTTGGTTGTATCCGAACCATAGTCACACCTTTTGATCGGCTCAAAGACAAATCAATCTGGGGCCAAAGAGAGTGTTGTAAAACAACAACTCAAACATAAGCACCCAATGAGCACAGCTCAAAATGTTACTTGGGGATTCTTTGCTATCAAAATGAATTTAGAATCTACACTTGTAATGGGCTATCAAGCCATGGCTTGGAAGCCTGGTTTATACACCTAAAACTCCGGGTTAACCTGCCTATTTAAGTAAGTCACTCCGCCCAGGTAAACCTGGTATGACCCTTCGAACTTTGACAAGTTACTCTAAAATGAAGACCCTGAACTTGTCAAGTTAAAACGATGATTGGTTAAGGATTGAGGACCATCTTAAAAGGCTTTGCAAAAATGGTTTAACTCAGTGGCCTGGCAGCCCATGAAAAGCCTCGACTACAACAGTTTTATTTGCTTTTTGCTAAGTTTTGCTTTCTTTTGATAAGATTTGTGATGCTTTCAAACCGGCGTTTATCAACCCGGTTAGGCTGTCAACTACAAGTTGTCAGTACACGATCAAGTTATAATCCGGAGACTATCAACCCGGTCTGGTTTGACTACGAGTCGCCAGTATTATATGTGGTTAAACCGGTGTTTATCACAACCCGGTACGGTTTTATCTTAAACCGGCACAATATGGAAGGAGCTATCAGTACTCAAGATTGGGGTTATCACCTTTACTACAAAAAAGTTGGTAAAACCAACAATGTGATTCAATGTCACAGGTATGATATATTTCATATTTGATTATTCTTAAGTGCATCCTTGGTTATAAACCCGGGGTATATGTTGGGCATTATGACCCGTCCGGCGGTAAACCGCCAGGACACTTTAAACTTGTTGTATGCAGAAACAGGTTTGTTAAACCGGCCTGGCTTTGGACTATAAGTCGCCAGTATATATATATTTGGATTGCGCCATTGGAATTATGCGCTTATAAATCATTGGGTTATATTATTCAAATAGCCAAACTTGGCTGAATTTTCATTATGGTATTGAATGAATAAGGTTTTCATACCAGATTATATTATCTTGAATAGCCAACATGGCTGGATTTGTATGCTTATTAATAACCGGTATTATTGAATTTTCAAAGTCGCTTTAGCGCAATGGCTATTATTTTATCAAAGGATATGATTTATTCTACAATGGAAGGAATAATCCCGAGTCGCTGCAGGCTTACAACCCGGCACTTGGGGGCTACATTATTTAAGTTGAGATTATATCAAATATGCAAGTCTCATGTCGCTGCAAGCATGCACCATGACACTTGGGGGCTAATGCAAAGTAATTTTTGCTCACCCCATCGAAGACCCGACACATCACATCATAATGAGTCAGACCTTGGGGGCTACCAATTGCTCCTGTCAACAATTCAAGGTACACAAGTTTTTGTCCATAATATTGAAGGATCCATTGCTCAGTTGGTAAAACACAAAGCTCTTAACCTTGTGGATGTGGGTTCAAGCCCTACGATGGAAGCTACATTATCAGATGTTATTTTCATTGAAGTATATATCAAGTCCTGGTTCATTATTATCTTACTAAGCCGGCCCTTGGGGGCTACACATCACTGCTCAAGTCTACATGATTATATTTATAAAGTCCCTGCTAATTATTGCATAATGACCCGGCCCTTGGGGGCTACACTGATTGAAGTTTTTATAAGCAATTGCAAGTCCCAGGTTGCTGCAAGCATGACAACCCGGCACTTGGGGGCTACATATATGGAGTATTCAGTTTATATGATCGAGATGAACAAACCGGATTTCTTCAGAGTTGAAACACTTATTGGAGCAAGTCTTAAGTTATCACTGTGTTCTCCTCTTAAGACTTGGGGGCTACAGGTATTATGCATATAAAGGAGGAACATCTTCATTTTATTAGTTTTGAGCAAATCAGGAAGATCAATTAGATGACCCGGTGTCGACAACAATTATGACCCGGCGCCATCAATATTTATAAACCGTCCATTTTGGTAATATTAAACCGGCAAGTTTTACATCTTCAAGCCGGCTGAATATTAGATAAGTATTTTCAGACCCATATTTCTTAAACCGGCGGAGCTGAGTCAAAGGAGTTATTCTTCACAATATTTCTTGGTGACAAGCCAATGTCGGCAAATTGATTATGAAGCTGGTTTGTTCACCCGGATTTCCCAGAAGGAGGAAATAACAAGGACTTAAGCATCATCAGGTACCGGTTTACAAAAATTCTTAACTCGGAGCATAATCTATCAAATTTGTTCTTGTGTTTATTTTGCAGCATAAGTTTACCATGAATAAATCCAAGCTAAACTTGGGGGCTAATGTCGGGGATATACCCCGTGGTGTAAACCGGCCGGAAGTTAACCCGGCCGGACTTGGCAGTTTATCTGAAGACCCCGCTGACACTTGGCGAGTTACTGGCGACCCGCCCTGACCTGGCGGTTTACAAGCAGCCCACCTGGTCATTATGAATCACTGGTGATCCAGCATGCGGGATCGACGGATGACAAGGCCCAAAGCCCAGAAGGCCGGTTCACGTTTAACGGTGGGCCGGTTTAAGAGGAAAGGCATGAGGAACATTATCTTACAAGGAGCTAAGACTTGGACTTGTATCCGGTTTGTATTAGAGGTAGACTAGTCCTAATCCTAATAGGACTTCACATGTAACCCGCCCCTCCAACATATATAAGGAGGGGCAGGGCACCCCAAGAGGGACAATATTGACAAGTTCCACAAGTTGGACAAGTTAAGTTTAGACAATAGCTCTCGAGATAGAGCACTCTTGTAACTGTGATCATCATCAACATAGATGAAGCAGGATGTAGGCTTTTACCTCCACTGTGAGGGGCCGAACCTGGGTAAAACATCGCGTCTCTCGTCCCGCTCAACCCCTCTCAAGCTACCACATAGATGTGTTGGCCTCGCGACTAAGTCCTGACACTAAGGACATCTGCCGTGACAGTTCCACGACATAGGACGACCTGGCTGTATGTTCAAAACATTAACACTAACTTTCAGATACATCATATGAGGCACACAATTCTCTGGGATTATCTGTTGAAAAACATAGTAATAACTTCATAGTTAGCAATGATGTACTAGTTTTAGAAGTATGCAAAAGATGCAAGGATGTCGTAATAGTAAAAATCTTACCAGGGTATCTCCATGGTAGTTACCGTAGTTGAACACATGTACTAGTGGCACGTATTTACCATAATGTTGAGGAGTTTGATTGTAGATATTGTAATTCTCAATGTCAGTATAAAATCCGACCAAATGATTTTTCTCCTTGTAAGTTGTTAATTCGGAGCCATCGGTGTAGTGGGTTTTGTCTACCATCTCCCGCACATTCTTTGAACAATAAAAATAAGCTGTCAATGGAAATAAGCTGTCAACTATTATGAAATAAACAATATAAATTAGCTAATGACTATGTTTGAGAAACTCACATAGCGGTAGAACTGGAGGCGTATCAACAAGGACCCAAATGTCCATATTGTCTTGGTTGATGTCAGGATTACCAAGATCCATGGTGATAACATACCCTCATCAGAACCATACATCTTGCAAAATGCTTCCCAATTTTTGCAACCAAAATGGGTTACGCTCTCAGAATTATATAGATTTACTTCAAAGTCCACATCGTGATGAGTCCTTAGGTGAATTTTCTTTGTTTCATAAATTTCATGGTCTTCAAAATCCATCCTCTCCAAGACATAGCGTCTTGCATGGCATGGGATAAGCTATACTCGAATTGTAAAAGATGAAAATTACACGTTGAAATAGTTGAAGTCATGCTTAATTATGAAAATAACACTCGTCGTCGTTGTGTACCGTTTCAACTTCGAAGGTCTCCTGGAGCTTAATGCTGAAGCGCCGATCATCGTCCAGGTGAGGCATGTCTCGCAGACCTCGATCGTCGTGGCACCAGTCGCACTCCGCCGGGAGACTTTCGTCGTCCGATGATCATGACGACATATCCTACGTTCATAATTCAAAACTACATCATTTACGGTTTGTCGACACCGAGGCACCCTAAAAGCCTAAGCTTTCATCATTTAGGTTTTGTCGACGCCGAGGCACCCTAAAAGCCTAAGCGTACATCATTTAGGTTCTCATCGACACCGAGGCACCCTAGGTTGGGCCTAATCACTTGGCACTAATCACTTGGCTCTATTGCCACCTATGTTGGGTTTATCATCTAGGGTTTATCGATGATAACGAGAATTCTAAGTTGGGCCTAATCACTTGGCTCTATTGCCACCTATGGTTTAATGCAGCAAGAATGGCGGGGCAGTTGATCCTACTTAATTAAGTACTAAGATACCCCGGGCCATGCATTAGTAGCAAGTACCCCATATGTCCGATTTTTAGCAAAGTCATGCTAAAATTCACAGAAAATTTCAGCATGACCTTTGCTGAAAATAAGACATATGGAGTACCCGAATTTTCCGGAACGGAAGTTAATCAACATTCCGGCAAACTCAAGGGCCTCTCGGGGTACCTGCAAAATCATCACGACACGATGGTCGGAGACAAAACCCAGCAAACTAGCACCACAATGTGCCTCTACTTTCATATGGATGAAAAGGCCACAGACCATATGGTCCTCTGCTTTCATATGGACAAAAATCAGCTCAACTTATGTGAGCTTCCATTCTAGATCTAATAGGTCACCCAAAAAAATCATGAATAGTTTTAGCTGGAAAAAATCATGGATTGCTGTTAACTGAAAATTAGTGAAAGAAACTGTTGCTGATCATGGATTACTGTTAATTAAAAATAGAGCATCTGGCTTGTCTTATCATGTTCACTAAGTCCACAAAAATGAATAGGTTCGGTAAACTTGAAGTACTCAACACTAAACATGGTTCAGAGCTCACTACACTACACTACATCGTGCAATGGTCCAGACCTCACTACACTAGAACAAGCTCACTACACTACACTACACTACACATGCTTAAACTCTGAACATAAAGAAACACCAGCAATGCAATATGTAAACTACCTCTGTTTCTAGGCAACAAGAGTTATCATCAATGCTTTTGAGTTTATTAAGTACCTTCAGTTCTGAGTTTTAAATGTCAAAAGAGCTTCACAGAATCTTGAATCCTCCAAATCACTCTTAACAGTTCTGCATTGCACAAAGGCAGCAATGAGCCAATGATATCAATAGCAATAATAGGTGCTTACATTCTCATAATGTCAGTATTATTTAACCAAAATTCAACCTACAGAGTTCTAGTACAGTGAGTAACTCCCAATTCTTTTAATAGAAGCACAATTAACAACACAACTAGGGAGTCTAGGACAATGCCACCAGATAGAATTTGAAGGAAAAACGTTCTTCCAGAACCTTCAAGCCACAATCATACATAGAGTGGCTGATCATATAAGCTATATTTAAATAAACATCAACTAAACTTGATGACAAGAAAAACTACAATCACATTGATACAAACTAGAGCATATAGCAATAGTAAATTGCTGCTCCATATAGCAATAGTAATGCACATAATCAACATTGTAGAGCATCCTGTTACAAACTTGTTTTGATCCTGCAAATTAATGGGGAGGAAGAACTAGGGAGGGAGGGAATGGTAATGGTTCAGAGAAGAACAATAGTAATGCTCCATATAGCAATAGTAATGCTCCATATGTTCTGATCCATATAGCAAGAAGAACTAGGGAGGGAGGGAATGGGGAGGAAGGGTGGAGAGGGAGGAAGGAGGAGAGGTACCTGGGCGGGCGTGGCCAGTCGCCGGAGGGGACGGGGTCGGTGGCGGCGTCGAAGGGGTGGCTCGAGGGCGTCCGAGCTCGTCCGGGTCCTCGTAGTTGAAGAGGAAGACGACGACGGTCCTCCTAGGCGCCTCGGTTGGTCGTGGGGAGGCCGGCGGCCATGTGCTTCGCGGGTCGGGGGCGCGGGGGAGCCGGAGCGGGTGTGGCGAGGGATGGAAGGGGATCTGGCGAGGAAGAGGGAAGGAGGTATCGGGCGAAGGGCCGGGTATCCAGCTATAGAGGGGGGAATGTTAGTAATGGCGCACCGTCGAGGGGTGCGCCATAAAAAACTCATAGCAATGGCGCACCATTCTCTGGTGCGCCATTAGTAACTTTTTTTTCTGATAGCAATGGCGCACCCTCCTCTGGTGCGCCATTAGTAACTTCTTTTTTTCATTATTTCTTGTTGCATCTAATAATTTGTTTTTTATCAAATTTGTTATTTTCATGAGGACTAGAACAAAATATATCATCAAATATCATCAAATTTGTTTTTTTAATATCATCAAATTTGTTTTTTATTTTTAATTGAAAATATCATCAAGTTTGTTATTTGAAAATATCATCAAATTTGTTATTTGAAAATATTATCAAAAAGCGGGGGAGGGTCCGGGGTGTCGGCGGCCGCGGTGGAGCGGGCCGGGGGAGGGTGCAGGGGGTCGGCAGCGGTGGTGGAGCGGGGGAGGGTGCGGGGGGTCGGCGGCGGCGGCGTGGGTCAGGGCAGCGGGGGGAATTAGCTAGGGGGCGAGGGAGAGGGATGAAGGGGATCTGGCGAGAGGGAGGGAATTAGCTAGGGGAAATCTTACTAATGGCGCACCAGCCAGAGGTGCGCCATAAGTAATTTTTTTTGTTGCATGTAATAATTTTTTAGAAAATGAATATGAATATGAAACAGTAATATTTTTTTATAAAAACAGTAATAATTGTTGTTTAACAACAATTGTAGTCTACACTTTTTTTGTATTATTTTTTTTAAAATGAAGAGGGGAGAGGAGGCGCGGGTGGGATCGAGATCGAGATGGAGGGGGGTCGAGATCGAGTGTCCTCATGAATATTCAATATTTTATCATATTGAATATGAAAAAATATCATCAAATTTGAAAAAATATTCATGAATTCAAAAAGTGCCCATGAAATTTAAAAATATTCATGATATCAAAAAGTGCCCATGATATTTAAAAATATTCATGATATCAAAATATATACTAATGGCGCACTTTTATTGGGTGCGTCATTAGTAGTTTTGCAAAAAAAGAATAAAAAAAATTCAGTACCGGCGCACTCTTTGTCTGGTGCGCCATTACTAGTTAGAACTAGTAATGGCGCACCAGACATAGGATACGCCATTAGTATGTATGTAAAAAAAAAAAAAATTATCACTAGTGGCGCACCTGTTTTCTGATGCGCCATTAGTGTCTTTCACACTAATGGCGCATCACCAACTGGTGCGCCATTAGTATATAGTAGTGGCGCACTACTTCCCTGGTGCGCCATTAGTGTCAATCCTATCTATAGCCCTTTTCCTAGTAGTGCTGCCGCCGCCGCGTAATCTAAATTTGCCATGAAAAACGTTCGGATTGCCATGCTTAAAATCCGAACGTTTATCATTTCCGTTTATTTTATATCAATCGTCGTATAATTTAAAGTCGGAGTCAGACTGAACGAAATGTATGGTTTGATCGATTGAATGTTCTGCTAGAGCTGTATCAAATTAAATATAAAATGTCATCAAGCCACATGTATTCCTTGTCATCCAACGACCTAGACTGCTTCAATGTCGAGCGCTCAACACGTTTAGTGTGCAGTTAATTTCATGCCAAAAATAGTGCTAATCACATGACAACACGCAAATAATATCCTAGTAGTTAATATCCGCATGCACTTAATATACTTCCAAATTAACGTGCATTGTACGTACACACTGACTAGTGCTGCTAATACGTGAAACTGGTGCCGTGACTTGTGAACACGTCCAGATATGGTCAACGGCAACATTGCCCGCGAGTTCTTCCTGTTTGCCCGTGCGTCTAAACGCGGAAGGGGAGGAGAGAGAGAGAGAGAGAGAGCACACATGGAACCCACCAGTAAGTGAAGGCGAATAGTACTAAAAATAATATTACATGTTATCCATTAATTAGGCTGTGGTAATATAAAAACATTATGTGAACAAAGGGGGTACAACAAACATTGCTACTCTACGTATGTTGCCTATTGACGTGCGGCTTGAAGGCCCGGTCGCATGTTCGATCCTCGTCCTTTATTTTCAATTTGTATATGGGTCCAAATTTGTTTCATGGCATGTGGGCCCCTCGGTGTGTAGTTTGTAGCACTTTAATTTGTGGGTCGAAATTTGTTCCATTTCAAGTCGACTATTGGTGTGTAGTTTTGTAGCTTATTTATAATAATTAAAGAGAACAACATAGTTTTTTCAATAATGCCATGGTGCGATGTTGAAGGCGAGAAAGGACGTGCGAGAGAGCGACGACCGAGCCAGAGGGAAATCAACTAGGGGAGTTGCATGGGTTGCAACGGTGTTTGGAGTAGTTGTGGGCCGAATGCTACGAAAATATAATCTAAACCGACCGGAATAAATGCCTACACAAATTAATCCAAGGTTGGAGTGCCCCTCGCAATGTAAATTGCTCCGGCTTTGTGAGGGATGGAGAGGTAGTAGCTTCAACGCGTGGAAGATACGGTGTGAGAAAGTGAGGTCAATCGAGAGACATATAGATAGAGAGACAAAGTGAGTGTGGTCCGACATTCATTGAACAAATATATATGCTCTGGAGATATATTGTCCGATTGAGCTTTTTGGCAAGGGTGAGGGCTGTAAGAAAGAGCTTGAGAGATGATCCAGTCACAGATGTGTAGATATATTTTGTGTGTGGGAGGAAGCAAGGTCAACCGATCACATAGGGTCGCCGTGCGATCGAAAGAGTGAGACGGGTTGGAGAGAGTAACCTAGATAGACGATGTGCGTGAGAGAGTATACAATGTGAATAGGTCGAATTGGGCTCAAACATGGTGATATATTGTTTTTGTCCGAGAAAGAGCGAGGTCAATTGAGACATACGGAGAGAGAGAGAGAGAGAGAGAGAGATTGAGTGAGCGTGATCCACCATGAGGTCGAAAGAGTGGCGGCGGCTTGGATGGACTGACCTAGATAGACAATCTGCGTGAGAGAGTATAGAGTGTGTCGATCGAGGCCCGAACAGGGAGATATATCATTTATGCGTGAAAGAAAACGAGGTTAAATGAGACTCGGATAAAGAGAGCGAGATTGAGCAAGTGTGGCCCGCCGTGCGGAAGAAAGAGTGAGACAGTCTCGAGGGAGTGACCTAGATATACAACGTGTGTGCGTGCGCACGAGAGGTTGGGGGGCTAGATAGGCAATGCATGTATTTAGCGCGAGAGGGTGAGAGGGAGAGGGGGGAGAGAGAGAGCTCGGCATGGGGTGCAATGGCGGGTGTGTGAGGTAAATACATTTGGTAACTGAGTGGAAAAAGGGGTTGTGTAGTTGAGAGACTTAGAGATCGAAACATGGAGAGAAAGAATGAACATGTGTTGGAAACTGATAGCTTCCTAAGGTGGTTAGGAGAGGAAGATTGACCGATACAGGAAGTATGTAGCGTTTGTGTGGGGGGGGGGGCTAAAAACAATATTTGAATGTACATAGTACAAGACTTAATATCGATGTTCAATTCGGTGTACATGGTAAGATTTGAACCAAGGGCCAGGCATACGGGTAATTATTTCGAATTCATGCCATACTAAGTTTCGAAAAGTTGACATTGACTCAGTTTGTTGTGCTATTTTGTAGGTCATATGTTTGAATCCATCCAAAAGTTTTCTCACTACCATGGTGTTCATCATACATATGAATTTGTATTAAAAAAGTAGCGTGGATACAGTGAAATGCGAAATCCACGTTAGAATTGGAGATCGCTACGTGACACACACTCTAATTCAAATAACTAGCTACGTGACACACACTCTAATTCAAATAACTAATTATGTGACACACACTATAATCCACGTTAGCGTGGGTACCGTTTCAATTTTTTTTCAAATAACTCCTCATTAATTAATTTATAGTACTGCCTCTATTCACTTTTATAAGACCTTGAAGACATTTCAGACAATGTGCAAAACAATTCATTTTAAGTTGTCTGAAATGACTTACAAAAGTGAACGGATGGAGTATCTCGTTTGGAATGACTAATTATTGCAAGGAAAACACGGGCATGGTAATACATACAGATTCGTTTGCAAATGAAAGAAGATTCGTTTGCATTCTCAAATGTAGGCGCACCAGGCAGACCAGGGTCGTGTCGGGGTGGACGCTGCTTCGGTGCCTTAAAGGCAACTACCTTTGGGTCACTTACATGTGGTCCAGCCACCTGTTGGGCCCACATGTCATGGACACAACGGCAGGTGCCTTAAGGCATCGAAGCATAGTCCTGTCGGGGTGGTCGCGTGTGTCGTATGGACGCGTAGCACCCAGCCACTCACCCCCCTCCCCCCAAAAAAGGACGATGACAATATAAGTTCGCGCTTCCACATTTCGGATTGAAATATCTGGCGGCCCCAATTCCATCCCTGTAAAATCTCTCTTCTCCACCGTCCCCTTCCGCGCCCAGATTGCTCAAATCCCTAATTCACCGCCAACCCTCGAATCGCCCCTCGTCTTGTCTCTTTCCCCACCGTTCCCCACCTTTGTGCCAGACGATGATGACGAAGACGACGGTCGCGCTTCACCACCGCACCGGAGTTACCTCATCTACGCCCTCGTCCACCGCACCGGGTGGTCCACCGACAATGTTGGCCGCCGCAACCGACGTGCCTCACAGACACCGAGTTCCATAGCATCAGGTGCGCTTCACCGACGCCATCCCAGCTCACCGGGGCTACTTCACCAAGCACATTACCGCACCTCCGCCCCCCAAGGCCGTTGGGGCTTCACGAATGGTCTCGTCCACTGTATCGTAGCGCTCCGCTACCACTCAAGATCTGCATCCGTGCGCGGCCAGCCAATGCCAGCGCATCACCCTCGACGGCTCTGAAGTGACCCGCACTCTAGCTAGGTGAGCATGCCCAAACGCCGGCCCGAACTAGGTATCCACACATCACTCCCTTGTTCATTGTTCCGACGATGTTTGGATATCCTTTCACTACTCTCTTAGCTTACACGCATATGCAACTCTGACTTTAACTCTTATTTCTTTTGGAGATATCATTTGAAACAACCAAATCCATTTTTTAGCGAAGCATGACGGCGCTACGGGATCTGGCACACATCCTGCACACCCGTATAACCTTGTAAGTATGTGTCCTCCGGTACAACATCAAGGTCGATTCCTCTTATTTGATCAACCATTCGCCGTGTCAAAAATGCAGAGGGGGATGCAAGGAGCACAAGGCCTGCACATCCAAGCAAGTGGTAACATGGACTTGTACATGGAACATCCCAAGCGCAAGCAGAGCTGCAGTGAGCCTGTACAACGAGCTAGCGTAAGTCCCTGCATTTCATTTAATTCGTACTTGCATTCGTGTATGATTTGTGTGCAGTGGCTAATCCACGAATTCAAGTTACCAGGGGCGAACATTTAACTTAAAAAATACGAAGGCACTTGCACTTCGGAAATCAACATAACTTGAGAAATGTGAAGCTACATGCACTTTGAAAACCAGCTAATGATCCAAAGTAGTTCAGATTATAAACACTAAATGATGCAAGCACCAAAAATCACAAAATGCAACATGGTGTACAAGGACTACAAACATGGTCTGTACCTGCTTGAATTATTCGTTCTCTGGCTGAAAATATCAAAGTGTAATTGCATGTATAACCAGTGCACAAACTGCATATCAATATATCTATCATGCACAAGTATGCCAATAGTTTCAAACAACAAACTAGAAAAGTATTTATGCTATGTTGTCATGATACGGGGACTTTCTGGTAGATGGCCTCGATGTTTCCTCAAGCTATGAAAATGCACTATAATTTGCTTGTCATCAATGCCTGCAAATCTCTGTCTCTCTAAACATAGTAGATCATCATTAGACACTAAATCCTTCAATGAGCTTACAAAATGCTTGCATTAGATCCCTCATTAGACACTATATGTTCATCACCAGGAGCATGTAAAATATTTGCATCAAATCCTTCATTAGCAGTCTGTTCATTCGACACTTCAGGCTCAAGAACAACATGAGCTTGTATGTTTGCACCAGAAACTTGATTAGATACATCAGATTTAGTCAGTTCAGTATTGATTGGGGGAGTTATAAAATAAGTAGAAATTGGTTTCATTTTCTCATAGATTTCCTACATACAAGCAGTTTTACAACACCGTCAAGATTAACTATTGGGCAGAAATTGAAGAGTTGAATTAGATATAATCAGGGATGTGATGTACCTGCTCGTTGCGCATGCTACTCTTGCAAGCTGCGACTGTCCGTTTGCGCAAGCTCGATGCCATGCCCGTGCTGCCGCCGCTGCCTCCCACGCAGGCTACACCCAGGGTTGGATCTTCATCTTCTTGTCCTTTCGTTCACTTGAAGCCCGGCGACCGCCCTCCAACGAGGGCGCGAGGAAGTGTTGTGTCGGTCTGTCCAGCGGTGGCTAGGTTGGGAGCGAACCAGACTGGACGCTGGAGCGAATGAATTGGGATTTTTCCTGCTGTCGATCGATAAGGGAGGCGCTCGTTTGGGCTGCGAGCCTACTATAGGGCCTGCCTTGTACTTAAGTTAATGGCCCATCCAAATTGAAACATTTTTCTTCATTTTTTACATTGCCTGCTCGTGCGTTGGGACGAACAAAACTACCATGGGCCAACCTGGACGACTCAAACTAGGTGCACACTTTCCAGCCACCTGAGGCGGCCGCCCATACCAGCCACTATGGTGGCGTCACCCCTTTTTGCATGTATGATTGGATAGTGAAAAATATTCCAGTGGCGCTTTTGATTTACCCACAGAATGGTTGAATTGCTTGTTTCTATGAACTGAGTTCGCCAATAATGTGGAGGATTCCAGTCTTTGCATCCTATTGTAGATTGCTTAGATCTCGATATGCCAAAAGTAATCGCATGAAATATACAGTAAAAGCCAGTGTGATGTGTTTGGCTACAACTAGTCTGACTACACGTCCTCATATAACATATCAAGGACGCACCATCTTACCAGATTAACCATTCGACTTACCCATGCAGTGTGGCAAGAAAGAAGTATTGGGACTGTGTATCCAAGAAATTGATGCTATGGACTCCTTCATACAACCTTGTAAGCGAAAAAATAGTTGCAGTGTGCCTGTACAAAGAACTAGCGTAAGTTCAGTTACCTGCTTTTCGGAATTTTAGTTAGCCACTTATTGCAAAATTGTTCAATTATGTTGCTTGGCTTAATTTATTTTGCTACTGATTACTTAATGGCACAGCCTATTAATCATATTGTAGACTGCGCCTATCTATGTGTTTGATACTTACTGTTAAGAATTACCTATTTTCCTTAACTTAAATATCTACTTGTTTGTTTAACTGCTTTGCTGCTGCAACAGCGGGTTACAATGATGTTAATAACTACTTTTCAGTATCCAATTGAAACTCTTTAATTCCTTGTTTGCTTAACTGGTTTGCTGTTATAACTCTCAGTTGAGATGTTTTGCTAACTTCAACTTTTCTGAGTCCAATCGGAACTTTAATGGCAAAACAGGTTAGCCCAAGATCAAAGAGCGAGGTCCCCATGGACGTTGCATCATACCACAGCAGTGGCACCGGACCAATCATGCATTATGAATTGCCAACTACTGATGCTTTAGAGGCTAAACTAGTGGTAGAAAGAGATTCTGCTTCTGCACTTAGAGATGAAGTTGACATGTTGAGGAAGCAAACAGCACAATCACAAGCAGTACTCAAGATAACCATTAAATATTTGGTGGATTTCAAAACGAAGCAAGCTGAGACTGACCAGATTGTTACGGTCCTGAAGGAAAAAAGGAAATTAAATTTCTACTTGGTAAATCATAGGTGAAATGTTCTTTCCATAGTTGAATAACCTTTGTGTTGTCTGTTCATGTAATCAATCAAACCATTTGTTTTAGAGATCATGTAATAATTGTTTTTTTATTTTTTGGTTTGTAATTTTATTTGAGCACAAGTCTGTAGTAATTGATAAGACTCGGAGACATTTCATTTGGATTGCTGTGCCAGACCTACAAATATGCCAATCGGGCCGAATGTGCATTCAGCAATAGTAGTAGTATAGATGGACCATAAGTGGCACGCATCGGAAAGGGCCAAGATGCTGGCTAACAAAAGGATGTTGTTGTAGCCAAAAAAAAGTACAGCGGCCTGGCTTATGTATGTTAGTTGATATTATTGATCAATATACTCTATAAGTATTTATATGTCTGTTAGTTCTGTGCATTCTTGGTTGATTGACTCAGTATTTGAATCTTGATACATCGCTTGTGTACATATCTAAATGGGAGTACACATTATGCTGCGTGTGACATTTGAGTTGGACATGAAGTGTTCCAAATATCGAATTCACCTTAAACTGGATTCTAGTTTCTGAATTTGAGTATCGGCATTTGTAAACCATATTCATATATGACAGTGGAATACATCTTTGTCGTCCTTTTGAAGATATATAAAAAACATAGAATGATTTATAAAGATTCATATAGGAATACAAAAATGGATTCGAATTTAGTTGCCAGGGTAAATGTGGATGCTTATTGTCCCAAAATTTCGAAAGAAGCAGCAAAATGTCCATTCCCACGTCGGCTGCCCAAAGCCAAGTGTTTGGGAGATGGAAATTACTGTCTACCCATTACACGGACAATCCATCGGCCCGATTTCCACTGCTCTAAATAGGGGTAGGTTAGTAACTTCAATTAGACGTTACACGACCGCCTCTGAGCACATTCTGACACGGTGGGCGTCAAACATGGGCGGCAAAACTCATTTGATTCAAGCTCCTCTGAAAGACCTCTGTTTCTCCCTCCATTCCCCATTCATACACGGTGGGTGGCAAAACAAACTTGACTCGGCCGAAATCGATGTAGGCAAATATTTTCAATAGGGGCAGGTTTGTAACTTCACTCAGACATGACACAACCGCCCTACCTGTCAGCCCGTTCATACACCATGGGGGCCAACCATGGGTGCCAACCACCCTCTCCTCGCCCGAAAACGCCCTGGGCAAATATTGGCGAGATGCGAGATTACCGTCCTATCACCAACCGACGAGACGTCCAAATTTTAAACAGGGGCTAAGTTCGTAACTTTCCCATATTTCAGACAGGCGCGTCCCAAAAACATGGTTCCCCGTACCTCTCCCTCCATTTTCCCATTCATACATCGTCCGCGCTAGAAGACCCCATCCCCACACCAGCCTCCGTCCGCCACCCCATCCATCGTCGCCGTCCTCCACCACATCCATCGCCACTGTACTCCACCATGCCGGAGCGCCTACCAAGACTGCGTTGTCCATTGCTAGAGATGGACGTTTCTCATCCACGGCGACGGACCAATAGCCTTGCATCGCATCCTCTCTCTTCATCGGCAGCGTCGTCCTCTTTGCCAGGGCCGCTCACACGACCTTCTCTTCCACCGCAACGGGACTTGTCCCCCGATGCACCCGTCTACCGTCGCAGATCTGCTTCAACGCCACCGACAGCCATCACACCCCCGATGCCTACACGGTGCCACAAGAGAGGTGGTACTTCATATCTCCTCAACTTTTTGATCTCACCTAGAAAATAGATCTTAACATGGTTACTCTACTTTCTTTCCAGCTCTTAGAATTTAGTTCTTAGTTCAAAGCAAACAATGGATGCTAAATATCATTTCTCCGGTTTGCAGCTTCAAATCTGCCATGGCACAGCCATAATACGGTTTAATTGATCATGCTTAGGGTTTAATTGATCATGTTGGTTCCGTGGTGGTTTCTTTAATAGAAATCGGAGGGGAAACCCTCTTTTGCTGAAAAAATATGCTTAGAGTTTCCCCCTTTTATGATCACTATACGATCAGAATACGTGCTTCGTGTCATAATAACGCTGCTCGGCCCATCAAGCTAAACAAGCTTAGTTGTTCAAATACGAATATGATATTATTAAAACAGAGTTGTTTAATTGGTCAGCTAAATGTTCCTAAATTAGTTTCAAAAATGCATGTTCGCCGCTGGGGTGTGTATCTCTACAGGGTGCCCACGGTGGGCCAGCCCACCCTAGGATTTTGGGTCGTCCCAGGCCCCGATTCCCCTCTGTTTTGCTGCGCGCTTCCGATCTCTACTCGCCCCCAGCCGCCTGCCTCGCCCGCGACTTGCCGTCCCCGGACGGCATGACTCTAGGAGGAGACGCCGGACTAACAGGAGGCCAGGAGCCGCTCACCCAACAGCGTCGCCGCTACCCGGGTGCACCGCCGTGCCTACCTTCCCAGTCCGTTCAGGGATCAAGCATGCAGCACCCACCAAGCCAACCCGATTTATCCTGAGATACGTACTCAACACTCAACAGCCACTCCTCATCACCCATTTTCTAATTGATTCATTACTCATTAGGCAGGACTGTCATTAGGGTTTGTTGTGTGCTCAGTGCTACCTACACTTAATGGTTCAGATGTATTTCGATAATCTTTAGTACCTCTAAAGTTCATAGGGTTTTCAAAATTCCGGCCCTCGGAACAGAAACTAGTCATTTTGGATTGTTGGTCGTAGTGACATTGAACTAGATTACTACTGCAAGCCAGGTTTGTTGAAAATTTTACTTGTCTTTCTTAATCATTCGATATAATATCCAATTATTCACGTCGATTAGTTGCAAACAATAAGTGCTAGACAAACTTCTTCATTCAGATTTTGGACGGTCTCTTACTGCAGTTACAATTCTGCATACTTTTCCTAGTAAGCTCACAAGTAAATGATTGATTCACTACATCTATGCTTGCCTTGTCATATTTGTTGTCAATATTCTTTTAGGGTGGACCACCCTATTTCTAAATAATGGAACCGTAGACATGAGTGAATAGTATTTCTCTATGTGATCTCTTCCATCATGTGTGGGTAATGAACACTGCATTGTATAGAAAGAAAGTGTCATTTCCAGCTTTTACATAGTTTTCAATCTTTTACATGGAATACAATCTACCTACTTGCTTTGTGTCGCACTACCAACACTCCACCCTTAAAGCTAAACATTACGCCACTCATAATTGCTTAGTTAATTTGTTCAAATACGAATTTCATATGATTCTAATGTTCCTACTTCAATTCTGAAATGTGTGCCTGCCTGTTATAGAGACATAAGGGGTTTGTATTTCTGTGTGTGGTCTAGTCAGCACGGTTGGGGAGGTGAACTTTGCATATGCAGGGATTTATAGGGAGACACTCTCCGAGTTGAATCCGCAATGCATTCCATAGATAATCTGACTACTTTTTATGTTTTCATGAATCTCATATTCTGAACAGCATCATAATTATTATGAGCTTGCGCGCATGAAAAGAATAAAGCAGAACAATGCCATGGCTGTCAAACTTGGCATTAAGGGACCGAAATCAAGTCTGGATGCAATGCAATGCAAACGCTCTCCACCTACAGATTCATGCTCAGAATATGATCCTAACGGTGATTCTGAGCTAGAGGGAGACCTAAGTCAATGTAGCTCCCTAGTGGAGGAGTCAGAAGAAGATGCCTGATGTCTACTACACAACCTTCTTCTTGTAGACATTGTTGGGCCTCCAAGTGCAGAGGTTTGTAGGACAGTAGCAAATTTCCCTTAAGTGGATGACCTAAGGTTTATCAATCCGTAGGAGGCGTAGGATGAAGATGGTCTCTCTCAAGCAACCCTGCAACCAAATAACAAAGAGTCTCTTGTGTCCCCAACACACCCAATACAATGGTAAATTGTATATGTGCACTAGTTCGGCGAAGAGAGGGTGATACAAGTGGTATATGGATAGTAGATAAAGGTATTTGTAATCTGAAATTATAAAAACAGCAAGGTAACTAATGATAAAAGTGAGCGTAAATGGTATTGCAATGATAGGAAATAAGGCCTAGAGTTCATACTTTCGCTAGTGCAAGTTCCCTCAACAATAATAGCATAATTGGATCACATAACTATCCCTCAACATGCAACAAAGAGTCACTCCAAAGTCACTAATAGCGGAGAACGAATGAAGAGATTATGGTAGGGTATGAAACCACCTCAAAGTTATTCTTTCCAATCAATCTGTTGGGCTATTCCTATAAGTGTCACAAACAGCCCTAGAGTTCGTACTAGAATAACACCTTAAGACACAAATCAACCAAAACCCTAATGTCACCTAGATACTCCAATGTCACCTCAAGTATTCCTGGGTATGACTATACAATATCATCACACAATCTTAGGTTCATCTATTCAACCAACACATAGAACCTCAAAGAGTGCCCCAAAGTTTCTACCGGAGAATCACGACGAAAACGTGTGCCAACCCCTATGCATAGGTTCATGGGCGGAACCCGCGAGTTGATCACCAAAACATACATCAAGTGAATCACGTGTTATCCCATTGTCACCACAGATACTCACGGCAAGACATACATCAAGTGTTCTCAAATCTTTAAAGACTCAATCCGATAAGATAACTTCAAAGGGGAAACTCAATCCATTACAAGAGAGTAGAGGGGGGAGAAAACATCATAGGATCCAAATATAATAGCAAAGCTCGCGATACATCAAGATCGTATCACCTCAAGAACACAAGAGAGAGAGAGATCAAACACATAGCTACTGGTACATACCCTCAGCCCTGAGGGAGAACTACTCCCGCCTTGTCATGGAGAGCACCGGATGATGAAGATGGCCACCGAAGAGGGATTCCCCCTCCGGCAGGGTGCCGGAACGGGTCTAGATTGGCTTTCGGTGGCTACGGAGGCTTCTGGCGACGGAACTCCCGATCTATTGTGTTGTCGGATGTTTTTAGGGTATATGGAGATATATAGGCGGAAGAAGTACGTCAGGGGAGCCAAAAGGGGCCCACGAGGGTGGAGGGCGCGCCCGGGGGGGTGGGCGCGCCCCCTACCTCGTGGCCTCCTCGAAGCTTCCCTTACGTGCACTTCAAGTCTTTTGGGCTTCTTTCCTTTCAAAAATGAGTTCCGTGAAGTTTTAGGTCAATTGGACTCCGTTTGATTTTCCTTTTCTTCGAAACCCTAAAATAGGCAAAAAAACAGAAACTGGCACTGGGCTCTGGGTTAATAGCTTAGTACCAAAAATAATATAAAAGTGTATAATAAAGCCCATAAACATCCAAAACAGTAGATAATATAGCATGGGGTAATAAAAAATTATAGATACGTTGGAGACGTATCAGCATCCCCAAGCTTAATTCCTGCTCGTCCTCGAGTAGGTAAATGATAAAAACAAAATTTTTGATGCGAAGTGCTACTTGGCATAATTTCAATGTAATTCTTCTTAATTGTGGCATGAATATTCAGATCCGAAATATTCAAGATAAAAGTTCATATTGACATAAAAATAATAATACTTCAAGCATACTAACTAAGCAATTATGTCCTCTCAAAATAACATGGCCAAAGAAAGTTCATCCCTACAAAATCATATAGTTTAGTCATGCTCCATTTTCGTCACACAAGAATGCTCTCATCAAGCACAATCCTGATGACAAGCCAAGCAATTATTTTATACTTTAGTAATCTCAAACTCATAAACCTTCACGCAATACATGAGCGCGAGCCATGGATATAGCACTATGGGTGGAATAGAATATGATGAGGGGGTTATGTGGAGAAGACAAAAAAGGAGAAAGTCTCACATCAACGAGGCTAATCAATGGGCTATGGAGATGCCCATCGATTGATGTTAATGCAAGGAGTAGGGATTGCCATGCAACGGATGCACTGGAGCTATAAATGTACGAAAGCTCAACAAAAGAAACTAAGTGGGTGTGCATCCAACTTGCTTGCTCACGAAGACCTAGGGCACTTAAGGAGGCCCATTGTTGTAATATACAAGCCAAGTTCTATAATGAAAAATTCCCACTAGTATATGAAAGTGACAAAACAAGATACTCTCTATCATGAGGAATATGGTGCTACTTTGAAGCACAAGTGTGGGAAAGGATAGTAGCATTGTCCCTTCTCTCTTTTTCTCTCATTTTTTTAATTTTTAATTTTTTTGGGCCTTCTCTTTTTTATGGCCTTTCTCTTTTTTTATTCTTTTTTTTCTCACTTGGGACAATGCTCTAGAAAATGATGATCATCACACTTCTATTTATTTACAACTCAATGATTACAACTCGATACTAGAACAAATATGACTCTATATGAATGCCTCCGGCGGTGTACCGGGATTGCGATGATGCATGAGTGACATGTATGAAAGAATTATGAGAGGTGGCTTTGCCACAAATACGATGTCAACTACATGATCATGCAAAGCAATATGACAATGATGATGCGTGTCATAATAAACGGAACGGTGGAAAGTTGCATGGCAATATATCTCGGAATGGCTATGGAAATGCCATAATAGGTAGGTATGGTGGCTGTTTTGAGGAAGATATAAGGAGGTTTATGTGTGAAAGAGCGTATCATATCACGGGGTTTGGATGCACCGGCGAAGTTTGCACCAACTCTCAATGTGAGAAAGGGCAATGCACAGTACCGAAGAGGCTAGCAAGGATGGAAGGGTGGGAGTGCGTATAATCCATGGACTCAACATTAGTCATAAAGAACTCACATACTTATTGCAAAAGTCTACAAGTCATCAAAAACCTCGGCACTACGTGCATGCTCCTAGGGGGATAGATTGGTAGGAAAAGACCATCGCTCGTCCTCGACCGCCACTCATAAGGAGGACAATCAAATAACACCTCATGTTTAAAATTTGTTACACAACGTTTACCATACGTGCATGCTACAGGAGTTGAAAACTTCAACACAAGCATTTCTCAAATTCACAACTACTCAACTAGCACGACTTTGATATTATTACCTCCATATCTCAAAACAATCATCAAGCATCAAACTTCTCTTAGTATTCAATACTCTATATGAAAGTTTTTACTAATCTTGTATACCTAGCATATTAGGATTTTAAGCAAATTACCATGCTATTTAAGACTCTCAAAATAACCTAAGTGAAGCATGAGAGTTCATATTTTTCTTCAAAATAAAACTACCACCATGCTCTAAAAGATAGAAGTGAAGCACTAGAGCAAACGACAAACTACTCCGAAAGATATAAGTGAAGATCAATGAGTAGTCGAATAATTATACAACTATGTGAAGACTCTCTAACATTTAACAATTTCATATCTTGGTATTCTATTCAAACAGCAAGCAAAGCAAAATAAAATGACATTCTAAGAATGGCAAACATCATGTGAAGAAGCAAAAACTTAGGATCAACCGAAACTAACCGATAATTGTTGAAGAAGAAAGATGGGATGCCAACCGGGGCATCCCCGAGCTTAGATGATTGAGAATTCTTGAAATATTATCTTGGGGTGCCTTGGGCATCCCCAAGCTTGAGCTTTTGTGTCTCCTTAATTCCTCTCATATCAAGGTCTCCCTAAATCTCAAAAGCTTCATCCATACAAAACTCAACAAGGACTCGTGAGATAAGTTAGTACAAACCATTGCCAAAACCTTATCATACTCTACTGTAGAAAATCCCTAAAATTATTATACAACATTGCATACTAAATGCCTCTGCATATTTAATAGTCCTATCCTCAAATAGAATCATTAAAGAAGCAAACATATGCAAACAATGCAAACATAACAGCAATCTGCCTAAACAGGACAGTCTGTAAAGAATGCAGCAACATCCATACTTCCCTAAATCCAAAAAATATGACAGGAAATTCCCACTGTAGTAAATTTATCAGATCTTAATATGAAAAAGGTTTCAACATTTTATCACATTCTGACTTTTCTAGGGAATTATTGCAACAGCGGTAAACTTTTTGTTTTCAAACGGCAACATGTGGACTTCTAAAATAGGCATAGTAAAGACTATAAATGCCACTTTTATTGAAATAAAAGATGCAAAACATTTTTCTAAATAACATAAAGCAAATCCTAACAAAATAAATTGATCCTCCAAGCAAAACACATATCATGTGGTAAATAAAAATATAGCTCCAAGTAAAGTTACCGATGAACGAAGACGAAAGAGGGGATGCCTTCCGGGGCATCCCCAAGCTTAGGCTCTTGGATATCCTTGAATATTACCTTGGGGTGCCTCGGGCATACCCAAGCTTAGGCTCTTGTCACTCCTTATTCCATAGTCCATCGAATCCTTACCCAAAACTTGAAAACTTCACAACATAAAACTTAACAGAAAACTCGTAAGCTCCGTTAGTATAAGAAAATAAATCACCACTTCATGGTACTGTAATGAACTCATTATTTATTTATATTGGTGTTAAAACTACTGTATTACAACTTCTCTATGGTTTATAAACTATTTTACTAGCCATAGATCCATCAAAATAAGCAAACAACACACGAAAAACAGAATCTGTCAAAAACAGAACAGTCCGTAGTAATCTGGATAAAACGTATACTTATGGAACTCATAAAATTCTCAAATAAATTTCTGGACCTTAGTAATTTATCTATTAATAATATTAAAAAAGAATTAACTAAACATCACTTTCCAAATAAAAATGGCAGCAATTCTCGTGAGCGCTAAAGTTTCTGTTTTTTTACAGCAAGATCAATAAGACTTTCCCCAAGTCTTCCCAAAGGTTCTACTTGGCACAAACACTAATTAAAAGCATAAAACCACATATAAACAGAGGCTAGATAATTTATTTATTACTAAACAGGAGCAAAAAGCAACGAACAAAAACAAAATTGGGTTGCCTCCCAACAAGCGCTATCGTTTAACACCCCTAGCTAGGCATGATGATTTCAATGATGCTCACATAAAAGATAAGAATTGAAACATAAAGAGAGCATCATAAAGAATATGACTAGCACATTTAAGTATAACCCACTTCCTATGCATAGGGATTTTGTGAGGAAACAACTTGTGGGAACAAGAATCAACTTGCATAGGAAGGTAAAACAAGCATATCTTCAAAACTTTAAGCACATAGAGAGGAAACTTGATATTATTGCAATTCCTACAAGCATATATTCTTCCCTCATAATAATTTCCAGTAGCATCATGAATGAATTCAACAATATAACCATCACATAAATCATTCTTTTCATGATCTACAAGCATACAAAATTTACTACTCTCCACACAAGCAAAATTCTTCTCATGAATAATAGTGGGAGCAAACTCAACAAAATAACTATCATGTGATTGAAAATTAAGATCAAGATGACAAGTTTCATTGTTATCATTATTCTTTAAAGCATACGTGTCATCACAATAATCATCATAGATAGGAGGCATGCTTTCATCATAATAAATTTGCTCATCAAAACTTGGGGGACAAAATATATCATCTTCATCAAACATAGCTTCCCCAAGCTTGTGGCTTTGCATATCATTAGCATCATGGATATTCAAGGAATTCGTACCAACAACATTGCAATCATTCTCATCATTCAAATATTTAGTGCCAAACATTTTATAGATTTCTTCTTCTAGCACTTGGGCACAATTATCCTTTCCATCATACTCACGAAAGATATTAAAAAGGTGAAGCGTATGAGACAAACTCAATTCCATTTCTTTATAGTTTTCTTTTATAAAATAAACTAGTGATAAAAACAAGAAACTAAAAGACTTGATTGCAAGATCTAAAGATATACCTTCAAGCGCTAACCTCCCCAGCAACGGCGCCAGAAAAGAGCTTGATGTCTACTACACAACCTTCTTCTTGTAGACGTTGTTGGGCCTCCAAGTGCAGAGGTTTGTGACGCCCTCGATTCAATCGTACACTAATCATACACGCAAATGTGTACGATCAAGATCAAGGACTCACGGGAAGATATCACAATACAACTATAGACACAAATTAAAAAGATACAAGCTTTATATTACAAGCCAGGGGCCTCGAGGGCTCGAATACATAAGCTCATAAACACAAGAGTCAGCGGAAGCAACAATATCTGAGTACAGACTGAGTTAAACAAGATTACCTTAAGAAGGCTAGCACAAAAGCAACAATGATCGAAAAGGCAAGGCCTCCTGCCCAGGAGCCTCCTAAGTACTCCTAGTCGTCTATGGTCTTCACGTAGTAGTAGGCATCCTCCGGGTAGTAGTAGTCATCAGTGGCATCGTCTGGCTTCCTGGGATCCGTCATCTGGTCGCAACAATCGGGTATGGGGGAAAAGAAGTAGCAAAGAAACCGTGAGTACTCATCCAAAGTACTCGCAAGACTTACATCATATCTAAACTAAGTATGCATCTGTATCAAAGGAATGGGTTGTATCTGTGGACTAAACTGCAGAATGCCAGAAGGGAAGGGAAAAGCCTAGCCTATCGAAGACTAGCATCTTCTGGAAACCACCATCTTGCAGCAACAGGAGGGAGTAGAGAAGCATAAAGTAAGGCAGTAGAAGTGTTATCAACCTCGGCCAGAGATCCTTTCTCGACTCCCTGCGAGAAAGCAATCCCAGAGCCATACTATCCAGTTATCATCACAATCCAGTTCTCATCATCATCCAGTTCTCATCACAAGTATTCAGTTCTAGTTGTATCGATCGGGATACAACTCCAAGTGTCCGTTACCGTAGGACAGGCTATCGATAGATGTTTTCTTCCCTGCAGGGGTGCACCAACTTACCCACCACGCTTGATTACTCCGGCCAGACACACTTTCCTGGGTCATGCCCGGCCTCGGCCAAACAATACGCCGCAACCCGACCTAGGCTTAATAGAGAGGCCAGCACGCCGGACTAAACCTATGCCCCCAGGGGTCATGGGCCATCTCCCCGGGAACTCCTGCACGTTGCGTGGGCGGCCGGTGAGCAGACCTAGCTACCTCCTTCAACAAGGTAGGTGCTTTCCAGTCCAACCCGGCGCGCGCCGCTCGGTCGCTGACGTCTATTAAGCTTCGGCTGATGTATACCACGCAGAACGCCCATACTATGCCCACGTGATGGTTAGTGCTATCAGGCCAGAGGCCCCTCGGATCAAATATCCAAATCGTAGTGGATTAGGAACGCGCGGTAACGAGCAGAGACTCACGATCGATGTGACCCCTGTTGGGGAACGTAGTAATTTCAAAAAAATTCCTACGCACACGCAAGATCATGGTGATGCACAGCAACGAGAGGGGAGAGTGTTGTCTACGTACCCTCGTAGACCGAAGCGGAAGCGTTGACGCAACGTAGAGGAAGTAGTCGTACGTCTTCCCGGTCCAACCGATCCAAGCACCGTTACTCCGGCACCTCCGAGTTCTTGACACACGTACAGCTCGATGACGCACCCCGGGCTCCGATCCAGCAAAGCTTCGGGGAGGAGTTTCGTCAGCACGACGGTGCGGTGACGATCTTGATGTTTAACCATCGCAGGGATTCGCCTAAGGACCGCTACAATATGATCGAGGTGTAATATCGTGGAGGGGGGCACCGCACACGGCTAAGGAACGATCACGAAGATCAACTTGTGTGTTCTAGGGTGCCCCCCTGCCCCCGTATATAAAGGAGCAAGGGGGAGGCCGGCCGGCCCTTGGGTGCGCCAAGGAGAGGGGGGAGTCCTTCTCCTAGTGGGAGTAGGACTCCCCTTTCCTAGTCCAACTAGGAATAGGGAGGGGGAAGGAAAGAGAGGGAGAGGGAGAGGGAAAGGGGGGCCGCGCCCCCCCCCCCCCCCTAGTCCTATTCGGACAGCCCATGAGGGGGGCGCGCCACCTCCTGGGCTGCTTCCCTCTCTCTCCCCTCAGGCCCAATAAGGCCCATTACTTCCCCGAGGGGTTCCGGTAACCCCTCCGGCACTCCGGTTTTATCCGAAATCACCCGGAACAATTCCGGTGTCCGAATATAGTCGTCCAATATATCGATCTTTATGTCTCGACCATTCCGAGACTCCTCGTCATGTCCACGATCACATCCGGGACTCCGAACAACCTTCGGTACATCAAAATACATAAACTCATAATAACTGTCATCGTAACGTTAAGTGTGCAGACCCTACGGTTCGAGAACAATATAGACATGACCGAGATACGTCTCCGGTCAATAACCAATAGCGGGACCTGGATGCCCATATTGGCTCCTACATATTCTATGAAGATCTTTATCGGTCAGACCGCATAACAACATACGTTGTTCCCTTTGTCATCGGTATGTTACTTGCCCGAGATTCGATCGTCGGTATCCAATACCTAGTTCAATGTTGTTATCGGCAAGTCTCTTTACTCGTTCCGTAATACATCATCTCACAACTAACACATTAGTTGTAATGCTTGCAAGGCTTATGTGATGTGCATTACCGAGAGGGCCCAGAGATACCTCTCCGACATTCGGAGTGACAAATCCTAATATCGAAATACGCCAACCCAACAAGTACCTTTGGAGACACCTGTAGAGCACCTTTATAATCACCCAGTTACGTTGTGACGTTTGGTAGCACACAAAGTGTTCCTCCGGTAAACGGGAGTTGCATAATCTCATAGTCATAGGAACATGTATAAGTCATGAAGAAAGCAATAGCAACATACTAAACGATCGGGTGCTAAGCTAATGGAATGGGTCATGTCAATCAGATCATTCAACTAATGATGTGACCTTGTTAATCAAATAACAACTCTTTGTTCATGGTTAGGAAACATAACCATCTTTGATTAACAAGCTAGTCAAGTAGAGGCATACTAGTGACACTCTGTTTGTTTATATATTCGCACATGTATTATGTTTCCGGTTAATACAATTCTAGCATGAATAATTAACATTTATCATGATATATGAGGAAATAAATAATAACTTTATTATTGCCTCTATGGCATATTTCCTTCAGTCTCCCACTTGCACTAGAGTCAATAATCTAGATTACACAGTAATGATTCTAACACCCATGGAGCCTTGGTGCTGATCATGTTTTGCTCGTGGAAGAGGCTTAGTCAACGGGTCTGCTACATTCAGATCCGTATGTATCTTGCAAATCTCTATGTCTCCCACCTGGACTAGATCCCGGATGGAATTGAAGCGTCTCTTGATGTGCTTGGTTCTTTTTGTGAAATCTGGATTCCTTTGCCAAGGCAATTGCACCAGTATTGTCACAAAAGATTTTCATTGGACCCGATCCACTAGTTATGACACCTAGATCGGATATGAACTCCTTCATCCAGACTCCTTCGTTTGCTGCTTCCGAAGCAGCTATGTACTCCGCTTCACATGTAGATCCCGCCACGACGCTTTGTTTAGAACTGCACCAACTGACAGCTCCACCGTTTAATGTAAACACGTATCCGGTTTGCGATTTAGAATTGTCCGGATCAGTGTCAAAGCTTGCATCAACGTAACCGTTTACAATGAGCTCTTTGTCACCTCCATATACGAGAAACATATCCTTAGTCCTTTCCAGGTACTTCAGGATGTTCTTGACCGCTGTCCAGTGATCCACTCCTGGATTACTTTGGTACCTCCCTGCTAAACTTATAGCAAGGCACACATCAGGTCTAGTACACAGCATTGCATACATGATAGAGCCTATGGCTGAAGCATAGGGAACATCTTTCATTTTCTCTCTATCTTTTGCAGTGGTCGGGCATCGAGTCTGACTCAACTTCACACCTTGTAACACAGGCAAGAACCCTTTCTTTGCTTGATCCATTTTGAACTTCTTCAAAATCTTGTCAAGGTATGTGCTTTGTGAAAGTCCAATTAAGCGTCTTGATCTGTCTCTATAGATCTTTATGCCTAACATGTAAGCAGCTTCACCGAGGTCTTTCATTGAAAAACTCTTATTCAAGTATCCCTTTATGCTATCCAGAAATTATATATCATTTCCAATCAGTAATATGTCATCCACATATAATATCTGAAATGCTACAGAGCTCCCACTCACTTTCTTGTAAATACAGGCTTCTCCGAAAGTCTGTATAAAACCAAATGCTTTGATCACACTATCAAAGCGTTTCTTCCAACTCCGAGAGGCTTGCACCAGTCCATAAATGGATCGCTGGAGCTTGCACACTTTGTTAGCTCCCTTTGGATCGACAAAACCTTCCGGTTGCATCATATACAACTCTTCTTCTAGAAATCCATTCAGGAATGCAGTTTTGACATCCATCTGCCAAATTTCATAATCATAAAATGTGGCAATTGCTAACATGATTCGGACAGACTTAAGCATCGCTACGGGTGAGAAGGTCTCATCGTAGTCAACCCCTTGAACTTGTCGAAAACCTTTTGCGACAAGTCGAGCTTTGTAGACAGTAATATTACCGTCAACGTCAGTCTTTTTCTTGAAGATCCATTTATTCTCAATTGCTTGCCGATCGTCGGGCAAGTCAACCAAAGTCCATGCTTTGTTCTCATACATCGATCCCATCTCAGATTTCATGGCTTCAAGCCATTTTGCGGAATCTGGGCTCACCATCGCTTCTTCATAGTTCGTAGGTTCATCATGATCTAGCAGCATGATTTCCAGAACAGGATTACCGTACCACTCTGGCGCGGTTCTTACTCTGGTTGATCTACGAGGTTCAGTAGTATCTTGTCCTGAAGTTTCATGATCATTATCATTAGCTTCCTCACTAATTGGTGTAGGTGTTGCAGAAACAGTTTTCTGTGATGTACTACTTTCCAATAAGGGAGCAGGTACAGTTACCTCATCAAGTTCTACTTTCCTCCCACTCACATCTTTCGAGAGAAACTCCTTCTCCAGAAAGTTTCCAAATTTAGCAACAAAAGTCTTGCCTTCGGATCTGTGATAGAAGGTGTATCCAATAGTTTCCTTTGGATATCCTATGAAGACACATTTCTCCGATTTGGGTTCGAGCTTATCAAGTTGAAGTTTTTTCACATAAGCATCGCAGCCCCAAACATTCAGAAACGACAACTTTGTTTTCTTGCCAAACCATAGTTCATAAGGAGTCGTCTCAACGGATTTCGATGGTGCCCTATTCAACGTGAATGCGGCCGTCTCTAAAGCATAACCCCAAAATGATAGCGGTAAATCAGTAAGAGACATCATAGATCGCACCATATCTAGTAAAGTACGATTACGACATTCGGACACACCATTACGCTGTGGTGTTCCAGGTGGCGTGAGTTGCGAAACTATTCCGCATTGCTTCAAATGTACACGAAACTCGTAACTCAAATATTCTCCTCCACGATCAGATCGTAGAAACTTTATTTTCTTGTTCCGATGATTTTCAACTTCACTCTGAAATTCTTTGAACTTTTCAAATGTTTCAGACTTATGTTTTATTAAGTAGATATACCCATAACTGCTTAAGTCATCTGTGAAGGTGAGAAAATAACGATATCCGCCACGAGCCTCAATATTCATCGGACCACATACATCTGTATGTATGATTTCCAACAAATCTGTTGCTCTCTCCATAGTACCGGAGAACGGTGTTTTAGTCATCTTGCCCATGAGGCACGGTTCGCAAGTACCAAGTGATTCATAATCAAGTGGTTCCAAAAGTCCATCAGTATGGAGCTTCTTCATGCGCTTTACACCGATATGACCTAAACGGCAGTGCCAAAAATAAGTTGAACCATCTTTATCAACTCTGCATCTTTTGGTTTCAACATTATGAATATGTGTATCACTACTATCGAGATTCAACAAGAATAGACCGCTCTTCAAGGATGCATGACCATAAAAGATATTACTCATATAAATAGAACAACCATTATTCTCTGATTTAAATGAATAACCGTCTCGCATTAAACCAGATCCAGATATAATGTTCATGCTCAACGCTGGCACCAAATAACAATTATTTAGGTCTAATACTAATCCCGAAGGTAGATGTAGAGGTAGCGTGCCGACCGCGATCACATCGACTTTGGAACCGTTTCCCACGCGCATCGTCACCTCGTCCTTAGCCAATCTTCGCTTAATCCGTAGTCCCTGTTTCGAGTTGCAAATATTAGCAACAGAACCAGTATCAAATACCCAGGTGCTACTGCGAGCATTAGTAAGGTACACATCAATAACATGTATATCACATATACCTTTGTTCACCTTGCCATCCTTCTTATCCGCCAAATACTTGGGGCAGTTCCGCTTCAAGTGACCAGTCTGCTTGCAGTAGAAGCACTCAGTTTCAGGCTTAGGTCCAGACTTGGGTTTCTTCTCTTGAGCAGCAACTTGCTTGCCATTCTTCTTGAAGTTCCCCTTCTTCTTCCCTTTGCCCTTTTTCTTGAAACTAGTGGTCTTGTTGACCATCAACACTTGATGCTCCTTTTTGATTTCTACCTCCGCAGCTTTCAGCATTGCGAAGAGCTCAGGAATAGTCTTATTCATCCCTTGCATATTATAGTTCATCACGAAGCTCTTGTAGCTTGGTGGCAGTGATTGGAGAATTCTGTCAATGACGCAATCATCTGGAAGATTAACTCCCATCTGAATCAAGTGATTATTATACCCAGACATTTTGAGTATATGCTCACTGACAGAACTGTTCTCCTCCATCTTGCAGCTATAGAACTTATTGGAGACTTCATATCTCTCAATCCGGGCATTTGCTTGAAATATTAACTTCAACTCCTGGAACATCTCATATGCTCCATGACGTTCAAAACGTCGTTGAAGTCCCGATTCTAAGCCGTAAAGCATGGCACACTGAACTATCGAGTAGTCATCAGCTTTGCTCTTCCAGACGTTCATAACATCTGGTGTTGCTCCAGCAGCAGGCCTGGCACTCAGCGGTGCTTCCAGGACGTAATTCTTCTGTGCAGCAATGAGGATAATCCTCAAGTTACGGACCCAGTCCGTGTAATTGCTACCATCATCTTTCAACTTTGCTTTCTCAAGGAACGCATTAAAATTCAACGGAACAACAGCACGGGCCATCTATCTACAATCAAACATACATAAGCAAGATACTATCAGGTACTAAGTTCATGATAAATTTAAGTTCAATTAATCAAATTACTTAAAGAACTCCCACTTAGATAGACATCCCTCTAATCCTCTAAGTGATCACGTGATCCAAATCAACTAAACCATGTCCGATCATCACGTGAGATGGAGTAGTTCCATTGGTGAACATCACTATGTTGATCATATCTACTATATGATTCACGCTCGACCTTTCGGTCTCCGTGTTCAGAGGCCATATCTGCATATGCTTGGCTCGTCAAGTATAACCTGAGTATTCCGCGTGTGCAACTGTTTTGCACTCGTTGTATTTGAACGTAGAGCCTATCACACCCGATCATCACGTGGTGTCTCAGCACGAAGAACTTTCGCAACGGTGCATACTCAGGGAGAACACTTCTTGATAATTTTAGTGAGAGATCATCTTATAATGCTACCGTCAATCAAAGCAAGATAAGATGCATAAAAGATAAACATCACATGCAATCAATATAAGTGATATGATATGGCCATCATCATCTTGTGCCTGTGATCTCCATCTCCAAAGCACCGTCATGATCACCATCGTCACCGGCGCGACACCTTGATCTCCATCGTAGCATCGTTGTCGTCTCGCCAATCTTATGCTTCCACGACTATCGCTACCGCTTAGTGATAAAGTAAAGCATTACAGCGCGATTGCATTGCATACAATAAAGCGACAACCATATGGCTCCTGCAAGTTGCCGATAACTCGGTTAAAAAACATGATCATCTCATACAATTTAGCATCATGTCTTGACCATATCACATCACAACATGCCCTGCAAAAACAAGTTAGACGTCCTCTACTTTGTTTGTTGCAAGTTTTACGTGGCTGTACGGGCTTAAGCAAGAACCAATCTTACCTACGCATCAAAACCACAACGATAGTTTGTCAAGTTGATGCCGTTTTAACCTTCGCAAGGACCGGGCGTAGGTACCCTCGGTTCAATTAAAGTTGGAGAAACAGTCACCCGCAAGCCACCTATGTGCAAAGCACGTCGGGAGAACCGGTCTCGCGTAAGTGTACGCGTAATGTCGGTCCGGGCCGCTTCATCCAACAATACCGCCGAACCAAAGTATGACATGCTAGTAGGCAGTATGACTTATATCGCCCACAACTCACTTGTGTTCTACTCGTGCATATAACATCAAACCATAAAACCTAGGCTTGGATGCCACTGTTGGGGAACGTAGTAATTTCAAAAAATTTCCTACGCACACGCAAGATCATGGTGATGCATAGCAACGAGAGGGGAGAGTGTTGTCTACGTACCCTCGTAGACCGAAGCGGAAGCGTTGACGCAACGTAGAGGAAGTAGTCGTACGTCTTCCCGGTCCAACCGATCCAAGCACCGTTACTCCGGCACCTCCGAGTTCTTGACACACGTACAGCTCGATGACGCACCCCGGGCTCCGATCCAGCAAAGCTTCGGGGAGGAGTTTCGTCAGCACGACGGCGTGGTGACGATCTTGATGTTTAACCGTCGCAGGGCTTCGCCTAAGCACCGCTACAATATGATCGAGGTGTAATATCGTGGAGGGGGGCACCGCACATGGCTAAGGAACGATCACGAAGATCAACTTGTGTGTTCTAGGGTGCCCCCCTGCCCCCGTATATAAAGGAGCAAGGGTGAGGCTGGCCGGCCCTTGGGTGCGCCAAGGAGAGGGGGGAGTCCTTCTCCTAGTAGGAGTAGGACTCCCCTTTCCTAGTCCAACTAGGAATAGGGAGGGGGAAGGAAAGAGAGGGAGAGGGAAAGGGGGGCCGCCCCCCCTCCTAGTCCTATTCGGACTCCCCATGAGGGGGGGCGCGCCACCTCCTGGGCTGCTGCCCTGTCTCTCCCCTCAGGCCCAATATGGCCCATTACTTCCCCGAGGGGTTCCGGTAACCCCTCTGGCACTCCGGTTTTGTCCGAAATCACCCGGAACAATTCCGGTGTCCGAATATAGTCGTCCAATATATCGATCTTTATGTCTCAACCATTCCGAGACTCCTCGTCATGTCCATGATCACATCTGGGACTCCGAACAACCTTCGGTACACCAAAATACATAAACTCATAATAACTGTCATCGTAACGTTAAGTGTGCGGACCCTACGGTTCGAGAACAATGTAGACATGACCGAGATACGTCTCCGGTCAATAACCAATAGCGGGACCTGGATGCCCATATTGGCTCCTACATATTCTACGAAGATCTTTATCGGTCAGACCGCATAACAACATACCTACGTTGTTCCCTTTGTCATCGGTATGTTACTTGCCCGAGATTCGATCGTCGGTATCCAATACCTAGTTCAATCTCGTTATCGGCAAGTCTCTTTACTCGTTCCGTAATACATCATCTCACAACTAACACATTAGTTGTAATGCTTGCAAGGCTTATGTGATGTGCATTACCGAGAGGGCCCAGAGATACCTCTCCGACATTCGGAGTGACAAATCCTAATCTCGAAATACGCCAACCCAACACGTACCTTTGGAGACACCTGTAGAGCACCTTTATAATCACCCAGTTACGTTGTGACGTTTGGTAGCACACAAAGTGTTCCTCCGGTAAATGGGAGTTGCATAATCTCATAGTCATAGGAACATGTATAAGTCATGAAGAAAGCAATAGCAACATACTAAACGATCGGGTGCTAAGCTAATGGAATGGGTCATGTCAATCAGATCATTCAACTAATGATGTGACCTTGTTAATCAAATAACAACTCTTTGTTCATGGTTAGGAAACATAACCATCTTTGATTAACAAGCTAGTCAAGTAGAGGCATACTAGTGACACTCTGTTTGTTTATATTCACACATGTATTATGTTTCCGGTTAATACAATTCTAGCATGAATAATAAACATTTATCATGATATATGAGGAAATAAATAATAACTTTATTATTGCTTCTAGGGCATATTTCATTCAACCCCGTCGCCCCGTCTCGAGTACTTGCGACAAGGGCTAAGAATGCCCGGCCACGCCTCGTAAGTATCTTGCGGGCACCTTCCAGGTCAACCCGACTCCACATCACTCACTATTAAGCTCGCGCGGGTACCCCTCAAGGTCGTCCCGTCTTTAGTAACATGGCTCAGTGTAAAGTCATAGTAATCATAGTAACTGTGTGTCTAACACCAAAGGGAAAACCCGAGGAATCACCCTCGGTGAATTCCACTCGATGTTTTCATCAAGGTGAACGTAAGAGGATCCACCCTCGAGGTTCACACTTGAGGGGTTGCAGGACAGAGCCGTACCGGAGGTGGTTAAGGAGGAAATCACCCTCGATGACCACAACCGGATAGCTACACTACAGAGATCTCATCCGGAGTGATGTGAGAGGTTCCACCCTCGGCACTCGATGGTAACTCTGCGGAGTCGTACAACTAGGGGGGTGATGTGAAGTGTCGGGGCCTGGACGTCGATCGTGTTGATCGAGTCATCAAACATAAAGCAAGGCAACTGGGACAAGGTGGGGGTCACTGATGGATCATTAACCATCCTATACTAAGCAGTTTAGGATAAGCAGGTAAGGTATGAAAGCAGGTAACAACAACAGGCTATGCATCAGAGTAGGATCATACAGAAAACAGTAGCAGTTCTAATGCAAGCATGAGAGAGAAAGAAATGGGCGATATCGGAATGCTCAAGGGGGGTTTGCTTGCCTGGTTGCTCTGGCAAGGAGGGGTGTCGTCGTCGACGTAGTTGATCACAAGGGCAGCATCGGTCTCGGGATCTACCGGAGAGGAGAGGGGAAAGAAACAGTAAATATAAAGCAAACATAGCATCACAAAGCATAACGTGGCAATATGATGTGTCGGGTGTGACCTAACGTATGGCTACACGATATAGGTGAAGGGGCAATTCAACCGGGAATGTTTTCCCGGTTTCGGTCCTGTGTCAGACAGATGACCGGAGGGGGAATGTTCCAGGTTCAGATAGTTAGAGGCATCTGACAGGTAAACGGATCGCGTATTCTTATTCGTCTCATCGTTCTGAGCAACTTTCATGTAGGAAGTATTTTGATCTGAGCTACGGTTTATTTTATATCAATTACCAAAGATTTAAAGATTTTCTGGAACATTTTTAGTTAATGTAATCCAAATTTGACCAAGTCAAAATGATTAGTCAAAAAGGGGGATGTGGCCCACATGTCATTGGCACATAATTTAATTGATGGCTAAACTAAAATGGAGGGGTTAAAATTAACATAGGGGGCCACATGACATAGGCTAGCAATTATCCTAAGTAGTACTAATTAGTCTAACTACTCTGACCACTAAGGGCATCTCCAGCCGCGTCCCCAGGAAGGCCTCCCCAGGCGTTTTTCTTGCGCCGGCGCTGAAAAATCGGCCCAGTCGCGCCCCCAGGAGCCCGATTTTCGCCGGCCTGGGCTGAAAACAGCGCCGACGGACCCAGGCCGAACCTGGCGCGCTGGGGGGCGCCCGGGGGCGCCGGGCGAACTTTTTTGGCGCGAAAAAGCCATGGGCCCGCCGCTCAGCGACACGGCTCTCTTCTCGCCCCTTCGTCGTCCTCATCGCCTCGTTTCCCGCGGCGAATCAATGCCAAAGCTGCCGCACTGCCGCGCCGGTCAACCTGCACCATTGATGCCTCACGGGCGGCGCAGTGAAGGCCGGACGACTCGCCACCCTCGCCCTCCCTCGCCCGCCACGCGTACACACGGCGGCCACGCGTACGGGCGGCGTCTCGGCCTATATAAGACGCGCACCAGCGTGCTCGGCGATCACACTCTCTCGCCGTCGTCCCTCCCTCTCCTCTCTCTCGCCGTCGCCGTTCCTCCCTCTCCTCTCTCTCGCCGCCTCCACCCATGGCCGAGCGCTTCCCTGGTGACGGCGCGGCGGCGAACGGCTTCGGCCGCCGCCATCTCCATGAAGACGAGGCTCGCCTCCTTTATGAGGCCGGGTACCCGGTCCCGCCGGACATGCGGGTGCCCAGCGCGTGGAGGATCAGCGCCGGCGGCGTGCCGGTGCCAACACCACCCACCGGGGCGGCGCGGCGTGCGGAGATCACACGCATCCACGCGTCCCTGCCGCGGGCGGCGAGGGAGGGGCCACGGTACGTCCCCGACATCCCGCTCTGGGAGCCCTACTTCCGTCGCCGTCACGCCGAGCAGCTCGAGGCCACCAACGGCGTCGTGCCCTCCGGCAGGCTCAACGCCAATGGCCGGCGCCGGTGGTGGGGCGTGCCCGGGCGCACGTTGGAGGCCGTCCTCGAGTACATCGAGGGCGGCAACACGCCGCGCCTCGAGTACCCCGATCCCCCGTCCTTCTAACGCCGCCGGGGAAGCTCCTGGACCCCGAGGCGCATGGAGACTGGGGGTCCTCCTCGTTGTCCGGCGGCTCGCCCTGCCTCCGCCCCGCCAAGCCGGAGCCCCAGGGCACGCCGGCAGTGCCCGCACGGGCAGCTCCGGTGTCCGCATCGGTGCCAACGCCTCCCCACCCACCGGCCGCTTCGTCCTCGTCAAGCCCAAGCCGGAGCGCGGCCTCCCCGCGGAGTACGAGGAGATAGCCCAGCGCGGCATCTCCGACGAGGACGCCCTCCGGTGGGCGCGGGACGACTACCTCCGCGACGAGATGGTCCGGCAGCGCCGGGCCCTGGAGAAGATCGCCGCCCGCAAGCGTGGGCGCGAGGACGAGCACGGCGTCGTGGTCCTCGACAGCGACGACGACGACGACGCCCCCGGACCGTCCAATCCGCCGCGCCAACCGGGGGAGGGATGCAGCAGGGACGGCGGAGGCTCAGGCGGGGCCGTCGACGACGACGACGACAGCGGCGACTACACGCGGTTCTACCGCCTCCTCGGCATGTAGGCGGCGTGGCGGGCGGCGAGGGAGACGGCGGGGGTAGCCCGCGGAAGTTTTTTTTTCTTCTTTTGTAAAATATGGTTAAGTTTGAACGAACTCGCCGATGTTTGCGTCAAATTTCAGTCGTGTTTGCGCCGTATTTGAATTTTTAAAACAAACGTGAGCGCCGCGACTGGGGGGCATCACGCCCCCAGTGTGCGGTTTAGCGCCGGCGCGCCCCCAGGGGGCGATTTTTTGCCCCTCCTGGGGGCCAACGGCTGGAGATGCCCTAAGTATTTAATCAGCCTAAACTAATCAGGGCCATCCCCACTTGGTAGTGAGCTAGCCCTGCCTCCCACGCACACACACAACACACTCACGCACACAGCTCTGTTTCTGCTAACAAAAGATAGCATTTTGTGATTTTCGTCGAATTTAATGCATGCACCAAATGGATTTGGCCCAATGGAAACATTTGAGCATTGTCAAGTGTACTACCTCCCCATAATAGTTTTGCTCCAGTTAAAAGTCGTTTAGTCGCTGTTTAGGGGCCATCCAGAGGGTTAGTCGTTGTAGAAAATGAAAAGCTAGCAATAGCTACAGTAACAGAATGTTACTGAAGCTGTGCAGCATTGCAGCAGGCACCGGCTACGGGCGCCCGCGTGCGGCAGCGTAAGTGGTGGTGAGCAGTGCGGCTGCAGGAAGCAGAGTAGCGGGGCGAGAGGGCGTGAGCCAGGGAACGCCGGGAGCAGCGGCTAGCGACGGGCGGAGCAGCATGGTGGGCGAGAAGCGCCCGAGGAGCAGCGAGGGCAGCGGGCGACGAGCTGCAGCGGCGAAGGCCGCGCGGCTGCGAGCGGGGCTGCGGCGAGGGCCGTGGCGGCTGGGCGCGCGTGGCAGAGCGGTCGAGGGGGCAGAGGCACAGCGGGGCAACGACGGCAGAAGCAGACAGCAGCAGCGCAGCTCATAGCAGGTAGCAGCGGCATCGGGTGTAGGTAGGCGCAGGGCGTGCGCCGGAGCGCGTTAGGTTCGCAGGCTTCGCGCGGTGGGCGCGGACGCGATGCCAGGAGGGCACGACGACGACTACAAGGGGCCACGGGACGCATGGGGGCGGCCAACGCCGGCACGCACGGGCGGTAGAGCATGGCACAGTGGCGGCGTGGCTACGGCTACGGGGAGAGGGAGGAGAATCGGGGGCTCACGACCGTTGCAGAGAAGGCCCGGGGAAGACGCGCGGTGGCCAGAGACGAAGAAGGCGAGGCGACCCAATCGAGGCGGACGGAGGGGAAGAAGAAGACGACATCGAGGCGTCCCGTCATCTTCAACCCCGCGACGCAGGCGACGTAGTCGATGCCGAGGACCTCCCGAGACATGAGCGGACGCAGTACAAGGGACGGTGGCCACGCGCACGGCGCGGCAACGACGACGAGCCCGCTCGGGCGAGCACATCTCGGCGGATCTGAGAAGGGGAGGGGAGAGGGAGATATTTGTGCGAGGGGGAGCTGACGAGGCCGAGGGGGAGGGTCACGTCGTTATTATCCCCTCCGGGGCAACACCGACGATGTGGTGCGGCAGGGACGCGCGGGAGGAGCCCCGGTCCGATGAACAGGGAAAGAGGAGGACGACCGGGGAGGTGGGCTACGGGGTTGGGCCGCTAGATGGCTAAGGTCCAGGGGGTAGTGGGCCTCTCTCTCACATTTGTTTTCTTTAACAGTTTTCTTTTCCTTTTAAACTTTCTGTTTATTAAAATTTAGCCTCAGCTCCATATTTTCTTTTAGTAACAAATGAGTTTTGTTTTGAACGAAACTCGGCACCTAATTCTAACACAATATAATGAGATGGAACAAAAAGTATGGAGTGAAAAGGAGATGTCTAACCATTATAGAAATTGAAAAGGCCAATTTTAAATGTTGTTGGACCACTAAATAATTTCCAGGGGCACTTTGGGAATCCAAAAGAGATTGTTTCCAACATGAAAAATATACATGGATTATTTTCCACACCTTGAACATTTTTATTTTGAAGTTTGACGAATTTGAAATTTTGACTTTAGATTGGATTCGAATTTGAATTGCGATTTGGATCAAGTGAAGATTAGCAACAGTAACATGATGTCATGGCACCATTAACAGGGGAGTACTGTAGCATGACACTGGGGGTGTTACAAATCTCCTCCACTAAAAGAAATCTCGTCCCAACATTTAAGTGGGGATGTAAAGAGTAACTTCGGGAGAACTGACCCTTAAAGGGTTAATTATCCTGTGAACAATTCAGGGAAAGAGGCAAAAGTATCTCTCGAGTCGAAACTTAATAAAACATCGAGAGCAAAGTATGAAGGTACAATAGGAAGTTTCAACTGAATGGACAAACGATTGATACCTGAACAAAGTGTGAGAAAGGGGGTCCAGAGCATCGGGAATAGATCATCTCTCGAAAGGTGGCTCGTGACAACACACAAAGCCAAGAGCATATGATACTTCAAAATAAAAGATATACAGGAGAGTCGGGTTCCGATCCTGTGGAACTGTGGGTTATGGGCCCACCATGTGGGTTAAAAGTAGGAAGGGTGTTGGCATCTTGCATGGTTATGATAGCAAGGTATGTCAGAGGGTAGCCTATCAGTTATGTCGGCAACAACGTTGGTACCAAGGGCGAGGGACGAAGAGAACCATTATCCTACTCGTTGAACGAGGCGGGCCAATAGGCAAAGTTCTCGTCCATCGGTGGCTACCAGAAAGTCGTCCACAATAGTAATAGGGTCTTACGGACAGTTTGTACACCGAGGTGTTTACATAAGCAGGGAAATATTTCTGCTTATATCATATAGATCACCAGAAAGGTCGAACAAACCAATGGAAAGGAAAACGTGATCTTCAGGTTAAGCAGAACAATGGAAAGGAAAAATGTGTCTAAACACATATTTCAGGGGTATATCCTTCCCAAGGACAAGCAGAGCATGATATCCATGACAGGATAGAAGTATAGAACCATTTAGGTAAGGGGGAAGAAAATTCCTGACATTACCCATACAACGGTGTTTGGATAATTGATAAAAAAATTAGTATCGTGCTTCAAATGTTCTCATTGGAGATCGGATCACCACAGACATGCTTCGAGATAGCATTGACATGGTTTCAAGCAAAGGTTGGACTTTGGATACACCAAGGATCCATCGGGAATTTCTAGAACATAACATGTTATTTTATTAGGAAAAAGATGAGGAGGTGACCGATGGGTTCAGTAGCAATCCATCGACATGTCAACAAGGATGTATTTCCAAAATTATATGAACCAGTTTGTGTTGGGGAAGGCAAGAATGTTATCGATGATAACATAAATCATTGAGGGGAAGGATTGTATTTCTCATCATGAATTCGATTGATATCCTAGAAAAGCTCAGAATGTTGATGATGATCATGACACATTTGTCGAGATATTTCATGAAGAGGTAATCGATCAGCGATGACATTCAGTCAAAGGAATGATGAAGCAAAAGGTTATTGGAACCATGGGTATGACACAAGCTCAAAGTCAAGCTTGTTGTTCGAGGTGAAATGCTAAGATGAGGAAGATCGACGTAAGCTTAGCTCATCGTCGGAAGTTGCTCCGGGCATACGGACCAGGTAGCCCAGTTAAAAAGTTGACATGATAAAAATATAGCCGATCAGGCTAGGAATGATGTGATGAGGTGTAAAGCTTCCCAGTATCAAGTACTAGGTGTAATGCCAGAAGGTAAATCGGAGTAGAGGTTGGACGGGGGAAATGATTTGCAGAGGATAAGTATTTTAACTTATCCAGTAAATGGAATCAAGGAGGAAATATGGTCGGAATCATGATAGCAAGGATCAATTCATGGATACAAGATGAGCTTGTACCCAAGAAATAATTATTTTTATGAGTAGCTTCCATGATAAGTTCTACATCGGGTCCATGGGCATGAACACAAAGGTTGAAGGTCGACTCCCACTTCTTCAATGCATAACCTTTCATTCACTCCTCGTTCTCGAAGAAATTGTAGTGCAGAAGATTTATCTGGTGAAGTACCAGAAGAGTAAGACTCACATCTCTTTTGAGTTCACACGGATTAGGGAAGGCATATGATCAACCCATAGGGGTATCTTAGGAACACCTACCACTAACTTCGAGAGCATATAACATCAGCTCAATAGCAGAGCATGGTTTACAATAAGCAGAGGATACAGTTTACCGAAGGCAATATGTATCAGGGGAAGAGTGCATGAGATTTTGAATATGAAAGACATTGCTCGATAACAATCCCACAAAGGATTTAGCGGTCCTCAATGGATCTGATGTGAGTATATGTACTCAATCAGAAGGGGGAAAGAATGCAAAGGCAACAGATTATAGAAACAGCTGAATAATTCGACATTCAAGTTGAAGGGAACTAGGTGGACAATCATTACAACATGATTGGCCGATATCCAACTCATGTCTAGAATGACGTATGAGCAGGAAGGTCAAATTTGAGGGTTCGACTGATGATTCTGAGCAATCGCAACATAAAGAATCAATAGGCTCAGGATGACAAGGACAAAGGATGTTAATGAATATTGTTAGACATATGGATTTAGCCATAATGCAGGAAGACAAGACTTTCGGGAGCACTAGGCTGCAGAGGATCTAAGGGAGATCGAATTGCATTCGAAGAAATTTGGTGAGACATAATATCAACTGGGATGAACGAATCTCCGATAAGTATGAGGAATTTTTCGTAGGGTTATTCAGGCGGAAAAGAGCTGCAAGGCAGTCGGAAAAAGGATTCTAGAAAGTCAAAGAATACTTTCAGGTATCTTGTAACAACAAGAACGACTAGGGATGGAAGTAAGAACAGTGAGGGTACACGTTTATCCATATGGATTCAACGGTGTTAAGGGGTTGCAAAAGAAATAATCACAAGTTGTCGGGAGTAGATCAAAGAGGATCTTCGAATTCTTCTGGTGAAGCAGGCAACCATCCGGAATGAAGGGGCTCTCCGGGGAAAGTCGTTACGAGAACCTAATGTAGTTAGTAAATTCATTTAACCCTGAATAGAAGAGAGAACAAGGTCCCAGAGTATAGACGAGGTGTAAAAGATCCTAATACCACCCATATGGCGATGCGGGCCCGTACGGCACACAACCATGTTAGTAAAAAGTTTTGTAATGTCTAGACTCAACTTCGGCCAAGGAGTGTGGAAGGGGGATTCCTACAGGCAGTCGGCTCTGATACCAACTTGTGACGCCCTCGATTCAATCGTACACTAATCATACACGCAAATGTGTACGATCACGATCAAGGACTCACGGGAAGATATCACAACACAACTATAGACACAAATTAAAGAGATACAAGCTTTATATTACAAGCTAGGGGCCTCGAGGGCTCGAATACATAAGCTCGTAAACACAAGAGTCAGCGGAAGCAACAATATCTGAGTACAGACATGAGTTAAACAAGATTGCCTTAAGAAGGCTAGCACAAAAGCAACAACGATCGAAAAGGCAAGGCCTCCTGCCTGGGAGCCTCCTAACTACTCCTAGTCGTCTACGGTCTTCACGTAGTAGTAGGCATCCTCCGGGTAGTAGTAGTCATCAGTGGCGTCGTCTGGCTCCTAGGATCCGTCATCTGGTCGCAACAATCGGGTATAGGGGAAAAGAAGTAGCAAAGCAACCGTGAGTACTCATCCAAAGTACTCGCAAGACTTACATCATATCTAAACTAAGTATGCATCTGTATCAAAGGAATGGGTTGTATCTGTGGACTAAACTGCAGAATGCCATAAGGGAAGGGAAAAGCCTAGCCTATCGAAGACTAGCATCTTCTGGAAACCACCATCTTGTAGCAACAGGAGGGAGTAGAGAAGCATAAAGTAAGGCAGTAGAAGTGTTATCAACCTCGGCCAGAGATCCTTTCTCGACTCCCTACGAGAAAGCAATCCCAGAGCCATACTATCCAGTTATCATCACAATCCAGTTCTCATCATCATCCAGTTCTCATCACAAGTATTCAGTTCTAGTTGTATCGATCGGGATACAACTCCAAGTGTCCGTTACCGTAGGACAGGCTATCGATAGATGTTTTCTTCCCTGCAGGGGTGCACCAACTTACCCACCACGCTTGATTACTCCGGCCAGACACACTTTCCTGGGTCATGCCCGGCCTCGGCCAAACAATACGCCGCAACCCGACCTAGGCTTAATAGAGAGGCCAGCACGCCGGACTAAACCTATGCCCCCAGGGGTCATGGGCCATCTCCCCGGGAACTCCTGCACGTTGCGTGGGCGGCCGGTGAGCAGACCTAGCTACCTCCTTCAACAAGGTAGGTGCTTTCCAGTCCAACCCGGCGCGCGCCGCTCGGTCGCTGACGTCTATTAAGCTTCGGCTGATGTATACCACGCAGAACGCCCATACTATGCCCACGTGATGGTTAGTGCTATCAGGCCAGAGGCCCCTCGGATCAAATATCCAAATCGTAGTGGATTAGGAACGCGCGGTAACGAGCAGAGACTTACATCAGATCTAAACTAAGTATGCATCTGTATCAAAGGAATGGGTTGTATCTGTGGACTAAACTGCAGAATGCCAGAAGGGAAGGGAAAAGCCTAGCCTATCGAAGACTAGCATCTTCTGGAAACCACCATCTTGCAGCAACAGGAGGGAGTAGAGAAGCATAAAGTAAGGCAGTAGAAGTGTTATCAACCTCGGCCAGAGATCCTTTCTCGACTCCCTGCGAGAAAGCAATCCCAGAGCCATACTATCCAGTTATCATCACAATCCAGTTCTCATCATCATCCAGTTCTCATCACAAGTATTCAGTTCTAGTTGTATCGATCGGGATACAACTCCAAGTGTCCGTTACCGTAGGATAGGCTATCGATAGATGTTTTCTTCCCTGCAGGGGTGCACCAACTTACCCACCATGCTTGATTAACTCCGGCCGGACACACTTTCCTGGGTCATGCCCGGCCTCGGCCAAATAATACGCGGCGACCCGACCTAGGCTTAATAGAGAGGCCAGCATGCCGGACTAAACCTATGCCCCCAGGGGTCATGGGCCATCTCCCCGGGAACTCCTGGACGTTGCGTGGGCGGCCGGTGAGCAGACCTAGCTACCTCCTTCAACAAGGTAGGTGCTTTCCAGTCCAACCCGGCGCGCGCCGCTCAGTCGCTGACGTCTATTAAGCTTTGGCCGATGTATACGACGCAGAATGCCCATACTATGCCCACGTGATGGTTAGTGCTATCAGCCAAGAGGCCCCTCGGATCAAATATCCAAATCGTAGTGGATTAGGAACGCGCGGTAACGAGCAGAGACTCGTGATCGATGTGACCCCGTCGCCCTGTCTCGAGTACTTGCGACAAGGGCTAAGAATGCCCGGCCATGCCTCGTAAGTATCTCACGGGCACCTTCCAGGTCAACCCGACTCCACATCACTCACTATTAAGCTCACGCGGGTACCCCTCAGGGTCGTCCCGTATTTAGTAACATGGCTCAGTGTAAAGTCATAGTAATCATAGTAACTGTGTGTCTAACACGAAAGGGAAAACCCGAGGAATCACCCTCGGTGAATTCCACTCGATGTTGTCATCAAGGTGAACGTAAGAGGATCCACCCTCGAGGTTCACACTTGAGGGGTTGCAGGACAGAGCCGTACCGGAGGTGGTTAAGGAGGAAATCACCCTCGATGACCACGACCGGATAGCTACACTACAGAGATCTCATCCGGAGTGATGTGAGAGGTTTCACCCTCGGCACTCGATGGTAACTCTGCAGAGTCGTACAACTAGGGGGGTGATATGAAGTGTCGGGGCCTGGACGTCGATCATCTTGATCGAGTCATCAAACATAAAGCAAGGCAACTGGGACAAGGTGGGGGTCACTGATGGATCATTAACCATCCTATACTAAGCAGTTTATGATAAGCAGGTAAGGTATGAAAGCAGGTAACAACAACAGGCTATGCATCAGAGTAGGATCATACAGAAAACAGTAGCAGTTCTAATGCAAGCATGAGAGGGAAAGAAATGGGCGATATCGGAATTCTCAAGGGGGATTTGCTTGCCTGGTTGCTCTGGCAAGGAGGGGGGTCGTCGTCGACGTAGTCGATCACAAGGGCAGCATCGGTCTCGGAGTCTACCGGAGAGGAGAGGGGAAAGAAACAGTAAATATAAAGCAAACATAGCATCACAAAGCATAACGTGGCAATATGATGTGTCGGGTGTGACCTAACGTATGGCTACACGATATAGGTGAAGGGGGAATTCAACCGGGAATGTTTTCCCGGTTCCGGACCTGTGTCAGACAGATGACCGGAGGGGGAATGTTCCAGGTTCAGATAGTTAGAGGCATCTGTCAGGTAAACGGACCGCGTATTTGTATTCGTCTCATCGTTCTGAGCAACTTTCATGTAGGAAGTATTTTGATCTGAGCTACGATTTATTTTATACCAATTATCAAAGATTTAAAGATTTTCTAGAATATTTTTATTTAATGTAATCCAAATTTGACCAAGTCAAAATGATTAGTCAAAAAGGGGGATGTGGCCCACATGTCATTGGCACATAATTTAATTGATGGCTAAACTAAAATGGAGGGGTTAAAATTAACATAGGGGGCCACATGACATAGGCTAGCAATTATCCTAAGTAGTACTAATTAGTCTAACTACTCTGACCACTAAGTATTTAATCAGCCTAAACTAATCAGGGCCATCCCCACTTGGCAGGGAGCCAGCCCTGCCTCCCACGCACACACACAACACACTCACGCACACAGCTCTGTTTCTGCTGACAAAAGATAGCATTTTGTGATTTTCGTCGAATTTAATGTATGCACCAAATGGATTTGGCCCAATGGAAACATTTGAGCATTGTCAAGTGTACTACCTCCCCATAATAGTTTTGCTCCAGTTAAAAGTCGTTTAGTCGCTGTTTAGGGGCCGTCCAGAGGGTTAGTCATTGTAGAAAATGAAAAGCTAGGAATAGCTACAGAAACTGAATGTTACTGAAGCTGTGCAGCATTGCAGCAGGCACCGGCTACGGGCGCCCGCGTGCGGCAGCGTCAGCGGTGGTGAGCAGCGCGGCTGCAGGAAGCAGAGTAGCGGGGCGAGAGGGTGCGAGGCAGGGCACGCCGGGAGCAGCGGCTAGCGACGGCCGGAGCAGTAGGCTGGGCGAGAAGCGCCCAAGGAGCAGCGAGGGCAGCGGGCGACGAGCTGCAGCGACGAGGGCCGCGCGGCTGCGAGCGGGGCTGCTGGCGCAGGAGGGCCGTGGCGGCTGGGCGCGCGCGCGGCAGAGCGGTTGACGGGGCAGAGGCATAGCGGGGCAATGACGGCAGAAGCAGACAGCAGCAACGCAGCTCGTAGTAGGTAGCAGCGGCATCGGGCGTAGGCAGGTGCAGGGCGTGTGCCGGAGCGCGTTAGGTTCGCAGGCACGCACGGGCGGCAGAGCATGGCGCAGTGGCGGCGTGGCTACGACTACGGGGAGAGGGAGGAGAATCGGGGGCTCACGGCCGTTGCAGAGAAGGCCTGGGGAAGACGCGCGGCGGCCAGAGACAAAGAAGGCGACGGGGACCCGATCGAGGCGGACGGAGGGGAAGAAGAAGACAACGTCGAGGCGTCTCGTCATCTTCAACCCCGCGACGCAGGCGACGTAGTCGACGCCGAGGTCCTCCCGGGACATGAGCGGACGAAGTACAAGGGACGGTGACCACGCGCACGGCGCGGCAATGATGACGAGCCCGCTCGGGCGAGCGCATCTCGGCGGATCTGAGAAGGGGAGGGGAGAGGGAGATATTTGTGCGAGGGGGAGCTGACGAGGCCGAGGGGGAGGGTCGCGTCGTTCTTATCCCCTCCGGGGCAACACCGATGATGTGGTGTGGCGGGGATGCGCGGGAGGAGCCCCGGTCCGATGAACAAGGAAAGAGGAGGACAACCGGGGAGGTGGGCTATGGGGTTGGGCCGCCAGATGGCTAAGGTCCAGGGGGTAGTGGGCCTCTGTCTCACTTTTGTTTTCTTTAACAGTTTTCTTTTCCTTTTAAACTTTCTGTTGTTTAAAATTTAGCCTCAGCTCCGTATTTTCTTTTAGTCACAAATGAGTTTTGTTTTGAACGAAACTTGGCACCTAATTCTAACACAATATAATGAGATGGAACAAAAAGTATGGAGTGAAAAGGAGATGTCTAACCATTATAGAAATTGAAAAGGCCAATTTTAAATGCTGCTGAACCACTAAATAATTTCCAGGGGCACTTTGGGAATCCAAAAGAGATTGTTTCCAACATGAAAAATATACATGGATTATTTTCCACACCTTGAACATTTTTATTTTGAAGTTTGACGAATTTGAAATTTTGACTTTAGATTGGATTCGAATTTGAATTGCGATTTGGATCAAGTGAAGATTATCAACAGTAACATGATGTCATGGCACCATTAACAGGGGAGTACTGTAGCATGACACTAGGGGTGTTACAGGTTTGTAGGACAGTAGAAAATTTCCCTCAAGTGGATGACCTAAGGTTTATTAATCCGTAGGAGGCGTAGTATGAAGATCGTCTCTCTCAAGAAACCCTGCAACCAAATAACAAAGAGTCTCTTGTGTCCGCAGCACACCCAATACAATGGTAAATTGTATAGGTGCACTAGTTCGGCGAAGAGAGGGTGATACAAGTGGTATATGGATAGTAGATAAAGGTATTTGTAATCTGAAAAAATATAAAAACAGCAAGGTAACTAATGATAAAAGTGAGCGTAAACGGTATTGCAATGATAGGAAATAAGGCCTAGGGTTCATACTTTCGCTAGTGCAAGTTCCCTCAACAATAATAGCATAATTGGATCACATAACTATCCCTCAACATGCAACAAAAAGTCACTCCAAAGTCACTAATAGCGGAGAACGAACGAAGAGATTATGGTAGGGTACGAAACCACCTCAAAGTTATTCTTTCCAATCAATCCGTTGGGCTATTCCTATAAGTGTCACAAACAGCCCTAGAGTTCGTACTAGAATAATACCTTAAGACACAAATAAACCAAAACCCTAATGTCACCTAGATACTCCAATGTCACCTCAAGTATTCGTGGGTATGATTATACGATATGCATCACACAATCTCAGATTCATCTATTCAACCAACACATAGAATCTCAAAGAGTGCCCCAAAGTTTCTACCGGAGAATCACGACGAAAACGTGTGCCAACCCCTATGCATAGGTTCATGGGCAGAACCCGCAAGTTGATCACCAAAACATACATCAAGTGAATCACGTGATATCCCATTGTCACCACAAATACGCACGGCAAGACATACATCAAGTGTTCTCAAATCTTTAAAGACTCAATCCGATAAGATAACTTCAAAGGGGAAACTCAATCCATTACAAGAGAGTAGAGGGGGAGAAAACATCATAGGATCCAAATATAATAGCAAAGCTCGTGATACATAAAGATCGTATCACCTCAAGAACACAAGAGAGAGAGAGAGATCAAACACATAGCTAGTGGTACATACCCTCAGCCCCGAGGCAGAACTACTCCCTCCTCGTCATGGAGAGCACCGGGATGATGAAGATGGCCACCGAAGAGGGATGACCCCTCCGGCAGGGTGCCGGAACGGGACTAGATTGGCTTTCGGTGGCTACGGAGGCTTCTGGCGGCGGAACTCCCGATCTACTGTGCTCTCGGATGTCTTTAGGGTATATGGAGATATATAGGTGGAAGAAGTACGTCAGGGGAGCCAAGAGGGGCCCACGAGGGTCGAGGGCGCGCCCGGGGGGGTGGGCGCGCCCCCTACCTCGTGGCCTCCTCGAAGCTTCCCTTACGTGCACTTCAAGTCTTTTGGGCTTCTTTCCTTTCAAAAATGAGTTCCGTGAAGTTTCAGGTCAATTGGACTCCGTATGATTTTTCCTTTTCTTCAAAACCCTAAAATCGGCAAAAAAACAGAAACTGGCATTGGGATCTGGGTCAATAGGTTAGTCCCAAAAATAATATAAAAGTGTATAATAAATCCCATAAACATCCAAAACAGTAGATAATATAGCATGGAGCAATCAAAAATTATATATACGTTGGAGGCATATCAATGCCCTATCTTATTCACCCATCAAGGTATTTTCTCTAACTTTTCAAGGTTACATTGCTCATACATATCCTTGCAACTGATGCTTTGCATTGCTTCTACTTTGTTGAACTGCCATTAGCTTAGTTTACACATCGTGTATGTGAATACGCCCTGCCTATCCATTTTTTGTACATATTCCATCTGTCATCATACCATATTTATCCATTCAGATGTTGTTCTTGTGTATCAGACGTTCAAAAGGAAGAGGGCGATTGTTGATTGTGGAGGAGCACAAGCAAAGTATTTGGAAAAGGTAGTGGCACCTGATAAATCAAATAGCCCATTAGGTGTAGTTGCAATATCACCTGACCCACAAAATACCCCAACTCTAGCAGACTCTAGCCCTACTACACTGGTCATTTCTGATGCCCCAACTCAGCAGACCCCAACTGCAGCAAACAGTATGATTATGCCAGTTGACATAGCACCAGCTGTACGACGCAAAACCCCCATTCCAGCAAAGAGTACACCAAATCCAGTTGCCAAATCCGTTTTCGAACCAGAGAGAGCCCCAATTGCAGCAAGTAGGACCCCTGTTCCATTTCTTCCCAGTTTAGAAGACGAAGCTTATGTTGTTGTCAGGAACTTTGTGCGCATCTTTCCTTCATGGAAAGATTATACCATAGACACAGAACAATTTCCAGTCTTCCTCCGCAACTTACGTGTAAGTAATGTACTAATGTTATTCATGGTCATTACTACATATGTTTCTACTGACAGAAGATACAAGATTTCATTCTTTTAAATAGGCGAGGAGCAAACTGGATTGTGATGACGAGCAAGGGTTGGTTGCGCTTTTCAAGCACTCGTTGATGAATTATCGTTCCTACCTGAGGCAAGCACACTTCGATGGCAAGCCTCTGAACGAAATTTCTGTAAAGTCTCCGGTGCTACATTTATCCAACGGTGATTGGAATAATCTTGTTACACATTGGTCTCGGCTGCAGCGTAAGGTACTGTCTATGATATCACATCACAATTTGAACTACATTTCTGCATTTGCCTTAATGTCTCACTTGTACGAAAACTGTTAGCAGAAGAACATTCGTTCTCAAGGGATCATAGAATCTCGCAACTACACTGCACATTGCATTGCTCTTGTGAGTACCTCTTGCCCTGTATGACCATACTTACTTTCATAGATGTTTGATTATGTAGCATCACTGCACATGTTAGCCTTGTAATCGTCCATTTGGTGGACATTACAAGATCCGTATGGACTCTTACATAAATTTAGAATCAACCCAATGCTTTTGAAGAGGTTTAGCTCTGCAGTCCTCTTGTAAGGACTGAACGTGGTCTATCACTGTACTTACATTAATAGCTACTCCCTCCGTCCCATAATATAAGAACGTTTTGTACAGTACACCAGTGTTCAAAACACTCTTGTATTATGGGAAGAGGGATTGGTTCATTTTGTAGCATTCTGCATCTTATCTCCCTCGCCCACCATTTACTAAAAAAGATCACATCTATATTTAATCATACCAACAAGTAGAATACACAGACAATGCCAGTGCAGAAGTGTAGCCCATTGCTCTTGTCAGTACATTTTGCCTATGACGCTTGTACTTTCAGGGGTTGGTAGTTGATTATGTAGCATCAATCTGCATATTATCTTCATTATCCTCTATCCCTTCCAGTATTATCATATCTATAATTACTCTCTACAAAATGTAGAGTACGGGAAATGCTTATGAAGAAGATTTTGTGCTGAAATTCTTGAGTTATCCTTCCCTTGACATGGAGAAGGGCATTATAAAGCCAGTGTTAACTGTTAATGTAAGTCAGTCCTTCTAAAGCCTTTATCCTCAACTGCTGTTTAATTTTCTCATACTCCCTATCGTTTACTGCTGTTTAGTTTGTTGTTTCTACCAAAATGCATGTTCGTAAGAACTGTAAGTTCTAAGTTTTACTTGTAAAACCAAATTCCTTATTCATACCATGCACATTACTTAATACTCCCTATATTTATGCTTGTTTTTGTGGATCTATAATCCAGTGTGTGATGAAGCAGCCCACGTTTGCACCTTGTCATCTCCTGTTTTATCTTACTGATGTGGTTAATGATATGAACAACATGCCATGCACATTATCCAAAATAGATACAATGATTTTCTTTGCCCTTCATCTATGCTTGTTATGTTGACATGGTAATCCAGTAGTGTGGTGAAGCTCCCCGCATTATGAACAATGCCAAATTATGCTATTGATATTTTGAACTTACTCTTTATTTTCTAATTTGAAATTGGATATAATTGACAGAACAGTTATCATCTTTGTTTATACACGTGCAAAACCTGTCATTTGTTTCAGGGTGATATGCTTGATGGCATGCACAAGTCTGCTGAAGGCTGTGAGACAAACCCAACATATATTGCAGCAAAGAAGGCAAAACATCTTGAAGATAGCGAGACAACCCCAAAGTCTTGTCTTGATGCAGTGTTCAAGTTACTTGAGACTAACAGTCAGACAAGCTCACAGAATTCGTTGTCTGAATCAGTTCGACTTCTTCAGTCCCAAGTTCTAGCAGAAAGGCATTCTGCAACTCAACTTTGACTTGAAGTCCTATCTCTAAGAAAGATTGCGGAGAACACTAATGAGAACCTCATCACTAAACAGCTACACCTGGAAGCTGTGACTGACATGCTAGGCCGGTCTCACAGCCTTGCTCAGCATCTTGCGCAGCAGTTACCCCGCAAGGCTAACCTTTCTTGAACTATCTTGAAAGTGGTCTCGGTTCAGTATTATTTTTTTACGCTGCAATGGTGCCCAGTTTTTGTAATCTGCTTCTTCGTTGCGCTTTATGATCACTGGTGGCGAACTTCGATGCCCAGTGGATGTAATATACCTTAAATCCTTTATTGTATAGTGTAGGTTTATTCTTCGTTACTATGCCGTAGTTTCTGTATTGTATAGAGTAGGTTTGTTCTTAATTCCTACTAGTTACTGCCATCATTCGCTATCTGAAAAAAAAATCAGATGTAGTCGACCGGACCGAAACATTCGACTCTAACAGGCCAAGTTTTTAGCGGGCCACAATTGGGCCGGCCTGCGTCTTCCTTGGGCCCAAATGATTGGGGCCTTCACACATTGCGCCAGGCCCAAACTTACACCGGCCTATATTTTAGTTGGGCCTTTTGTCGACCCAGCGCTTAGTTTGGCCCAGGTAGCGTTGGGCCATTAACAGGCTGAATATTGTACTGGCCTGTTACGGCCGATATGAAACCACGAGCCTTTAGCAGGCCAAAATGCATGTTGGGCCTCCATTTTCACTAGTTGTCGATGGGCCTTCAGCAGGCCGAAATGTAGACCGGGCCGTTTTGGGCCCAGTTAGCTCACGGGTTGTTACCAGGCCAAAACATATCTCAGGCCTTAGTTGGCCCACTGATATCATGGGCCTTTAAGAGGCCGAAAGCTTAGCACAGACATCAACGGGCTGAATTACGCGACAGGCCTTTAACAGGCCCAAAGTCACGTTGGGCTTAACTGTTGCCACCTTTAGCACGGGCCGTTAGTGGGCCCGATGTCCCGTCGGACCATATATGGCCCATGGGCAGCACGGGCCATTCCCAGGACGAAAGTCACACCGGGCTGAAATGGGCCCATGTCTACATCAGGCCTCTAATAGGCCGAAAGTCACTGGGCTGTAGTTGGGCCCAAATATTCGATGAACAATTAACGGGCCAGATCTGGCTTCGGGCTGCAAATGGGCCCAAATATTGGGCGAACAATTAACGGGCCAGATTTGGCTTCGGGCCGTAAATGGGCCCAAATATTGGGCGAACAATTAACGGGCCAGATCTGGCTTCGGACCGTAAATGGGCCTTTATTAAGCAGGCTGTTATTGGACTGGCCCACTAGTACCTGATTAAGTTCTACGGGCCTTTTCCTGGGCCGGCCTTTTTAACCTATATGGGCCTCTGTTGGGCCCAGCCACGTGTCGACGTATCATAGGCATGTCTCCTCCAATGGACGGGCGACATCTGGCCCACTGATGAGCTGACAGGTGTTCCCTTCGGCCAATTAGAATTTTACACGTCGAAATTTCCCATTGGTCAGGGCTGTTAATGGGTTATCGGATCCAAAATCTGACCCGATAGCTTAACGGCGTTCCGTTACGGCGGATGCCACGTGTCGGTCACCTTGACGAAAGCACTTCTGTGACTGATAACCCACAAGTATAGCAGATCGCAACAGTTTTCAAGGGTAGAGTATTCAACCCAAATTTATTGATTCGACACAAGGGGAGCCAAAGAATATTCTCAAGTATTAGCAGCTGAGTTGTCAATTCAACCACACCTGGAAACTTAATATCTGCAGCAAAGTGTTTAGTAGCAAAGTAATATGATAGTGGTGATAACGGTAGCAAAAGATAACAGTAGTAAAAGTAATGTTTTTGATATTTTTTAGTGATGATAGCAATAGCAACGGAAAAGTAAATAAGCGAAGAACAATATATGGAAAGCTCGTAGGCAATGGATCAGTGATGGAGAATTATGCCGGATGCGGTTCATCATGTAACAGTCATAACCTAGGGTGACACAGAACTAGCTCTAGTTCATTGATATAATGTAGGCATGTATTCCGAATATAGTCATGCGTGCTTATGGAAAAGAACTTGCATGACATCTTTTGTCCTACCCTCCCGTGGCAGTGGGGTCCTTACGGAAACTAAGGGATATTAAGGCCTCCTTTTAATAGAGAACCAGAACAAAGCATTAACACACAGTGAATACATGAACTCCTGAAACTACGGTCATCACCGGTAAGTATCCCGATTATTGTCACTTCGGGGTTAACGGATCATAACACATAATAGGTGACTATAGACTTGCAAGATAGGGTCAAGAACACTCATATATTGATGAAAACATAATAGGTTCAGATCTGAAATCATGGCACTCGGGCCCTAGTGACAAGCATTAAGCATAGCAAAGTCAAGCAACATCAATCTCAGAACATAGTGGACACTAGGGATCAAACGCTAACAAAACTAACTCAATTACATGATAGATCCCATCCAACTCATCACCGTCCAGCAAGCCTACGATGGAATTACTCATGCACAACGGTGAGCATCATGAAATTGGTGATGGAGGATGGTTAATGATGACGATGGCGACGAATTCCCTCTCCGGAGCCCCGAACGGACTCCAGGTCAGCCCTCACGAGAGGTTTTAGGGCTTGGCGGCGGCTCCGTATCGTAGAACGCGATGATTTCTTCTCTTTGATTTTTCTTCTCCCCGAAACTCAATATATGGAGTTGGAGTTGGAGTCGGAGAGGCAACAGGGGGCCCACAAGGTAGGGGAGCGCGCCCCCACCCTCGTGGCAAGGTGGTGGCCCCCCTGGCCTTCATCTTTGGCAGGTATTTTTCTTATTTTCTGAAAAGTGTCTCCGTGAAATTTCAGGTCATTCCGAGAACGTTTGCTTCTACACATAAATAACACCATCCTAATTCTGCTGAAAACAGCGTCAGTCCGGGTTAGTTCCATCAAATCATGCAAGTTAGAGTCCAAAACAAGGGCAAAAGTGTTTGGAAAAGTAGATACGTTGGAGACGTATCAACTCCCCCAAGTTTAAACCTTTGCTTGTCCTCAAGCAATTCAGTTGACAAACTGAAGTGATAAAGAAAAACTTTTACAAACTCTATTTGCTCTTGTTGTTGTAAATATGTAAAGCCGGCATTCAAGTTTTCGGCAAAGATTATAACTAACCACATTTGCAATAACGCATAGGTCTCAAGTTTACTCATATCAATAGCATAATCAACTAGCGAGCCATAATAATAAAACTCGGATGACAACACTTTCTCAAAACAATCATAATATGATATAACAGGATGGTATCTCGCTAGCCCTTTCTGAGACCGTAAAACATAAATGCAGAGCACCTTTAAAGACCAAGGACTGACTAGACATTGTAATTCATGGTAAAAGAGATCCAGTCAAGTCATACTCAATGTAAACTAACATTAATGAATGCAAATGACAGCAGTTCTCTCCAACTGGTGCTTTTTAATAAGAGGATGATGACTCAGCATAAAAGTAAATAGATAGGCCCTTCACAGAGGGAAGCAGGGATTTGTAGAGGTGCCAGAGCTCGGTTTTGAAACAGAGGCGAATAATATTTTAAGCGGTATACTTTCATTGTCAACATAACAACCAAGAGATGGCGATATCTTCCATGCTACACACATTATAGGCGGTTCCCAAACAGCATGGTAACGTTTATACTCCCCCTTCCAACACAAGCATCAATCCATGGCTTGCTCGAAACAACGAGTGCCTCCAACTAACAAGAGTCCCAGGGGGAGTTTTGTTTGCAATTATTTTGATTTAGTTTGCATAAAGCATGGGACTGGGCATCCCGGTGACCAGCCATTTATCTCGTGAGTGAGGAGCGGAGTCCACTCCTCTTGAGAATAACCTGCATAACATGGAAGATACAGACAACCCTAGTTGATACATGAGCTATTCGAGCATACAAAATAGGATATTTATTTGAAGGTTTAAGTTTGGCACATACAAATTTACTTGGAACGGCAGGTAGATACCGTATATAGGTAGGTATAGTGGACTCATGTGGAATAACTTTGGGGTTTAAGGGATTTGGATGCACAAGCAGTATTCCCGCTTAGTACAGGTGAAGGCTAGCAAAAGACTAGGAAGCGACCAGCTAGAGAGCGACAACAGTCATGAACATACATTAAAATTAATCAACACCGAATGCAAGCATGAGTAGGATATAATGCACCATGAACATAAATATCGTGAAGGCTATGTTGATTTTGTTTCAGTTACATGCGTGAACATGTGCCAAGTCAAGTCACTTAAATCATTCAGAGGAGGATACCACCCTATCATACCACATCATAACCATTTTAATAGCTTGTTGGCACGCAAGGTAAACCATTATAACTCATAGCTAATCAAGCATGGCATAAGAAACTATGATCTCTAGTTGTCATTGTAAATATGTTTATTCATAATAGGCTGAATCAGGAACGATGAACTAATCATATTTACAAAAACAAAATAGGCGAGTTCATACCATCTTTTCCCATCTCAGCCAGTCCATCATATATCATCATAATTGCCCTGCACTTGCACGACCGAACGATGTGAATAATAATAATAGTGCACGTGCATTGGACTAAGCTGGAATCTGCAGGCATTCAATAAACAGTAGAAGACAAGGCAATATGGGCTCTTTTGTCAGATCAACAATAATGCATACAAGAGCCACTTCAACAATTTAATTATGGTATTCTTCTATCGACCCCCAAAGAAAAGAAAAGAAATAAAACTATTTACACGGGAAAGCTCCCAACAAGCAAAAGAAGAACAGGAAATCTTTTTGGGTTTTCTTTTTAATTACTACTACAAGCATGGAAAGTAAACTAATTAAAAGCTACAACTATTTTTTTTGGTTTTTCTTAAGGTTTATTAAACACACAAGAAGAAAGCATAAAAAGGAAAGTAAACTAGCATGGATGATACAATGAAAAAGTATGAGCACCGACATCTAGCAATGAGTGTGTGAACATAAATGTAATGTCGGTGGGAAATACGTACTCCCGCAAGCTTAGGCTTTTGGCCTAAGTTGGTCTATGGCCAAGGCTGGCCTGGCTGATATCCATAATAGTAACTGGGGTCGTACTGTGATGCAGCAGCTATCGCCTGCTGAGCCACAGCATGGCGACGAGCGGCCTCCTCTCTCCTCTCGTACTCATCTGCCTCCTCTCTAGTAATGGTATATCCTCCTCTTGCCTGATAATCAAAGAAAGCAAGAGCAGGGAGAGTAATACGGACAACACGGTGTCTGCCAAAGATTAGTTGATACTGGAGAGGTGATTCGTTCCTCTCGACAAACTGGTGGTGAACCATAGCATTAAAATCTAGATAGGCCGGAGGTAATTCAATATCATCTTCGCGTATATCTATACCCAGAAAATTAGCTATGCGGGTTGCATAAATTCCACCAAAGAAATATCCATTACGTCTATTAAGATGCAACCTACATGCAACAATGGCTCCCAAATTATATGATTTATCTCCTAACACAACACTCCTAAGAATACTGAGGTCAGGGACACACATGTGACATGCCTCATCTTTACCATTTATGCATCTACCTATGAAGAGAGTAAAATAATGTATAGCTGGAAAGTGAATGCTCCCTATGGTAGATTGTGTAATATCTCTAGATTCTCCCACAGTTATATTAGCAAAAAATCTCTAAATTCAGATTTGTGAGGATCCCTTATACTACCCCATGGTATAAGATTTATCATAAAGATCAAACAGGACAGTTAGAGAATTACGTGAAGTTGAAAATTCAAACCTCCTCACAAAGGAACTAGTGAGATTATGATACTGGCTGCACTTCTCTTCCTCGAAGCTCACGAGATCAGCGTTACGCAAATATGCGTTGGATTCTTCTTTTATTCCCACTTGATTCATAAAATTTTCAGAAGGCCACTCACAAGGACGCACTGGAGCGTCTCTTGGTGGCTCTTCGTCAGCATCACGCATTGCAAGTCTGGGTCCTTACTTCCTTGAAGAACCACCTTGGAACATTTTCCTAAGCATTTTTCTTCCACTGAAAAATTCTGAATTTTTTTAGTAACTTCAAAATAAAAGTAAACCAAACTCAATAATATTGATAGTAACTACTCCTACAAGTGCCTAGGGCCTATATCATGCATCAAAACTACTTTTGACCATATAAATTTGACATGCAAGCTCAAGAACAGGGTCACCTAAGCAGCAAAAATTTGCAATGAATAAAGCACTAGAACAAAAACTAATTGGACCAATGGATGAGTCATGATACGTCTCCGTCGTATCTACTTTTCCAAACACTTTTGCCCTTGTTTTGGACTCTAACTTGTATGATTTGAATGGAACTAACCCGAACTGACGCTGTTTTCAGCAGAATTGCCATGGTGTTGTTTTATGTGCAGAAAACAAATATTCTCGGAATGACCTGAAACTCCACGGAACATCTTAGAAAAATTAATAAAAAATCCTCGCCAAAGATGAAGACCTGGGGGCCCACACCCTTCTCACGAGGGTGGGGGGTGCCCCCCCCCTAGGGCGCGCCCCCTACCTCGTGGGCCCCCTGGATGCCCTCCGATGCCAATTCCAACTCTATATACTTGCTTTCAGAGAGAAAAAAATAAGGGAGAAGAAATCATCGCGTTTTACGATACAGAGCCGCCGCCAAGCCCTAAAACCTCTCGGGAGGGCTGATCTGGAGTCCGTTCAGGGCTCCGGAGAGGGGGATTCGTCGTCGTCGTCGTCATCAACCATCCTCCATCACCAATTTCATGATGCTCACCGCCGTGGGTGAGTAATTCCATCGTAGGCTTGCTGGATGGTGATGGGTTGTATGAGATTTATCATGTAATCGAGTTAGTTTTGTTAGGGTTAGATCCCTACTATCCATTATGTTCTGAGATTGATGTTGCTATGACTTTGCTATGCTTAATGCTTGTCACTAGGGCCCGAGTGCCATGATTTCAGATCTGAACCTATTATGTTTTCGTGAATATATGTGAGTTCTTGATCCTATCTTGCAAGTCTATAGTCACCTACTATGTGTTATGATCCGGCAACCCCGAAGTGACAATAATCGGGACCACTCCCGGTGATGACCATAGTTCGAGGAGTTCATGTATTCACTATGTGCTAATGCTTTGTTCCGGTTCTCTATTAAAAGGAGGCCTTAATATCCCTTAGTTTCCAATAGGACCCCGCTGCCACGGGAGGGTAGGACAAAAGATGTCATGCAAGTTCTTTTCCATAAGCACGTATGACTATATACGGAATACATGCCTACATTACATTGATGAACTGGAGCTAGTTCTGTGTCAACCTAGGTTATGACTGTTACATGATGAACCGCATCCGGCATAATTATCCATCACTGATCCGGTGCCTACGAGTTTTCCATATACTGGTTCTCGCTCATTTAGTTTCCCGCTGCTACTGTTACAATCACTACAAAATACTAAAAACATTACTTTTGCTGTCTTTACTTTTGTTGCTGCTACCACCACTATCATATTACTGTGCTACTAAACACTTTGCTGCAAATACTAGGTTTCTGGGTGTGGTTGAATTGACAACTCAGCTACTAATACTTGAGAATATTCTTTGGCTCCCCTTGTGTCGAATCAATAAATTTGGGTTGAATACTCTACCCTCGAAAGCTGTTGCAATCCCCTATACTTGTGGGTTATCAAGACTAATTTCTGGCGCCGTTGCTGGGGAGCATAGCTCTATTCTTTGAGTCACTTGGGATTTATATCTGCTGGACACTATGAAGAACTTGAGAGATCCAAAAACCAAGATTTATCCCTCAACTACGAGGGGAGGTAAGGAACTGTCATCTAGCTCTGCACTTGATTCACCTTCTGTTATGAGTAAGTTTGCGACACCTACACCTGCTTCTGCTATTCGTTCTGATATGTCGCATGTTATTGATGATGCCACTTCTACTATACATGATACTTATGATGAAACTGCTTCTATTCCTGATACTAATGTGCCCCTTGGTGAATTTCTTGATGAACAAATTGCTAGGGCTAGAGAAAAAGAAATTATTGAATCTGAATACGATGATGATAGTGATGATGAAAATATGCCTGTTATTCCTGAGGGTTATATTTTTGATACGGAATCTTCTGTCGCTATTTTAGCTTCCAAAGATAGATATGAGCTTAAGAGGTTATTAGTTAAATGGAATAAAGAATCACTTAGAGATAAAATGAAACCTGACCCTACTTTTGCTACTTCACCTATTTGTGTTCCTGATAAGGATTATGAATTCTCTATTGATCCTAATATAATTACTTTGGTTGAATCTGATCCGCTTTATGGGTATGAATCTAAAACTGTTGTGGCACATCTTACTAAGTTAAATGATATAGCTGCCCTGTTTACTAATGATGAGAGATCGCGTTACTTTTATATACTCAAAATATCTCCGTTCTCATTAAAGGGTGGTGCTAAGACATGGTTTAATTCTCTTGATCCTTGTTGTGTGCGTAGTCCCCAGGATATGATTTATTACTTCTCTGCTAAATATTTCCCTGCTCATAAGAAACAAGCTGCTTTGAGGGAAATATACAACTTCATGCAAATTAAAGAAGAGAGTCTCCCACAAGCTTGGGGGAGGCTTCTCAAGTTACTTAATGCTTTGCCTGATCATCCTCTTAAGAAACCCGAAATACTTGATATCTTTTATAATGGACTAACCGATGCTTCCAGAGATTACCTGGATAGTTGTGCTGGTTCTCTTTTCAGGGAAAGAACACCAGATGAAGCTGAAATTCTATTGAATAATATGTTGACAGATGAAAATAATTGGGCACCTCCTGAGCCAGCTCCTGAGCCAGCCCCTGCTCCAATTACTGAGCCTATTCCTAAACCAACTCCGAAGAAGAGAGGTGTTCTATTCCTCAGTCCCGAAGATATGCAAGAGGCAAAGAAATCTATGAAAGAAAAAGGTATTAAAGCTGAAGACGTTAAGAATTTACCTCCTATTGAAGAAATACATGGTCTTAATATACCGCCTGTTGAAGAAACATATGATCTTAATTCTTTATTTGTTGAAGAACCTCCTGATCCCGATATCCCGACACAGGTAGTAAAGGTAAATTCTCTCTATAGATATGATAAAGCTGAAGTCCCTCCTACTAAAATTGCTAGTTAGTGCTTGGATAAGTTTGATAACTTTATGTTTAAGCAAGACGACTTCAATGCTTATTTTGGTAGAAAATTAAAAGAAAATGCTTATATGATTAGACGCTTGGGTGATTATATGGCTAATATTAAAGGTGAACTTAAACTTGTTAGCAAACATGCTTCTATGGTTACCACTCAAGTAGAACAAGTACTTAAGGCTCAAAAAGAAGTGCTTGATGAAATGAATAGTAAGAAAAATGATTATGCTGTTAGAGTAGCTACTAGAACTGGTAGAATGACTCAGGAACATTTGTATCCTGAAGGCCACCCTAAGAGAATCGAGCAAAATTCTCAAAGAAATAATATTGATGTTCCTAGTTCTTCTAAAAAGAAGAAGAAGAAAAATGATAGAACTGTGCAAACTTCTAGTGAACCTATTGCTGAACCACCTGATAATCCAAATGATATTTCTATGTCTAATGCTGAAACACAATCTGGTAATGAACATGAACCTAATGAAAATATTAATGATGATGTTCATGATGATGCTCAACCTAGTAATGACAATGATGTAGAAGTTGAACCTGCTGTTGATCTTGATAACCCACAATCAAAGAATCAACGTTATGATAAAAGAGACTTTGTTGCTAGGAAACATGGTAAAGAAAGGGAACCTTGGGTTCAGAAACCCATGCCTTTTCCTCCAAAACCATCCAAGAAAAAGGATGATGAGGATTTTGAGCGCTTTGCTGAAATGATTAGGCCTATCTTTTTGCGTATGTGATTAACTGATGTGCTCAAAACAAATCCTTATGCTAAATATATGAAGGATATCATTACTAATAAAAGAAAGATACCGGAAGCTGAGATTTCCACCATGCTTGCTAATTATACTTTTAAGGGTGGAATACCAAAGAAACTTGGAGATCCCGGAGTACCTACTATACCTTGCTCCATTAAAAGAAATTATATTAAAACTGCTTTATGTGATCTTGGAGCCGGTGTTAGTGTTATGCCTCTCTCTTTATATCGTAGACTTGACTTGAATAAGCTGACACCTACCGAAATATCTTTGCAAATGGCTGATAAATCAACTGCTATACCTGTCGGTATTTGTGAGGATGTGCCTGTTGTGGTTGCAAATGTTACTATTTTAACGGACTTTGTTATACTTGATATTCCCGAGGATGATAGTATGTCTGTTATTCTTGGAAGACCTTTTCTTAATACTGCAGGGGCTGTTATTGATTGCAACAAAGGCAATGTCACTTTTCATGTTAATGGTAATGAGCATACGGTACACTTTCTAAGGAAACAACCTCAAGTTCATAGTATCAACTCTATTGGAAAAATTCCATCGATTATATTTGGAGGTTTTGAATTTCCTCTTCCTACTGTCAAGAAGAAATATGATATTCTTATTATTGGGGATGTGCATATCCCCATTGAGGTAACATAATGTTATTCGAAATTTCTCCGGTTCCATGTTATTCGGAATGAGTTCGTTAACAAGACTTGATCAACCTTGTTAGTGGATTCCTTTTGATGAGCATGAGATGGATGAAACTAGAAGCACAACCTTCTGTACCCTCTCTATATTTTCTGTTAATTAGTAGAAATAAAGTAAAAATAGTATTTTTCTGTCTGTTTCCTGACTTATCCGTGCAATATAAAAATATCCCGAAAATAAAAGTCCTCAGAATGACATGCCAATTTAATATGATTTTTTCGGGAATATTTGAGGATTTACTGTGCAAAAAATACCGCGGGAGGAGCTGCCACCTGGCCACGAGGGTGGTGGGCGCCCCCCCCCTCTAGGGCGCGCCCCCTACCTCGTGGGCCCACGGTGGCCCTCCTCCACTTATCCTAGCACCCATCTTCTTCCTCTGTCTCACACAAACCCGAAAAACCAACTCAAGCACGAGTTCCAGCCACTTTTGCTGTGATTTTCGATCTCCTTGTTCAAAGCACCTCTCACAAAACTGCTTGGCGAGATTGTTCCTTGGTATGTGACTCTTCCATTGGTCCAATTAGTTTTTGTTCTAGTGCTTTATTCCTTGCAAATTTGTGCTGCATAGGTGACCCTGTTCTTGAGCTTGTATGTCAAATTTATATGGTCAAAGGTAGTTTTGATGCATGATATAGGCCCTAGGCACTTGTAGGAGTAGTTGCTATCAATATTATTGAGTTTGGTTTACTTTTATTTTGAAGTTACTAAAAATTTCAGAATTTTTCAGAGAGAAACAATATGCTTAGGAAGATGTTCCAAGGTGGTTCTTCTAAGAAGCAAGGACCCAGGATTGCTATGCGTGATGCTGACGAGATCCACCAAGAGACGCTCAGTACGGCCTTGCGAATGGCCGTCGTAAAATTTTATGGACCGTGCGGGAATTAAAGAAGAATTCAAAGCATATTTGCGCAATGCCGGTCTTGAGGATTTTGAGGCTAACAAATGCCCCCAGTATCATGATCTCACAAGTTCATTTGTGAGGAGGTTTGAGTATTCATCTTCGCGTAATTCTCCTTCAGTCATATTTGATCTTTATGAAAAATCTTATACCATGGACCTAGAGGATTTCACTCTTTCATGCAAACTTCCATCATGGGGCAGTATTAGGGATCCCCCTAAATCTGAATTTAGAAACTTTCTTGCTAGTATAACTGTGGGGGAATCTAGAGATATAACGCAGGCTATCATAGGGAGCATCCACTTTCCTGCTATACATTATTTTGCTCTCTTCATCGGTAGATGCATAAATGCTAAGGATGAAGCATGTCACATGTGTGTCCCTGATCTTAGCATTCTTAGGAGTGCTGTGTTAGGAGATCAATCTTATCATATGGGAGCCATTGTAGCTCGTAGGTTGCATCATAATAGACATAATGGAGATTTCTTTGGAGGAATTTATGCAACCCGCTTAGCTCATTTTCTTGAAATAGACATTCATGAGGGTGATACGGAGTTGCCTCCTGCATATTTAGATTATGACTCTATGGCTTCGCACCAGTTTGTCGAGAGGCCTGAATCACCTCTCTTATATCGTTTAATTTTTTATAAACGACGTGTTTTCCGTATTACTCTCCCTGCTCCTGCCTTCTTTGATTCATAGACAAAAAGAAGATATGTTATTACCAGAGAGGAGGCAGAAGAGTACGAGAGGAGAGCGGAGGCAGCTCGACTCCACGCTGCAGCACAGCAGGCGATAACCGCTGCACATCAGTATGATCCCAACTATTCTTCGTAGCAGTACGACCCCAACAACTATTATTATGGATATCCGCCAGGCCAGCCATGGTCATAGACCAACTTAGGCCAAAAGCCTAAGCTTGGGGGAGTACGTATTTCTCACCGACATTACATTTATGTCCACACACACTCATTACTAGATGTCGGTGCTCATACTTTTTCACTGTAATATCCATGCTAGTTTATGTTCTTTTTCCTGCTTTCTTCTTGTGTGTTTGTTAAACCTTAAGAAAAATCAAAAAAATTAGTAGTAGTTTATTTTTCTGCTATAGTAGTAATAATTAAAAGGAAAACCCAAAAATATTTCCCGTTCTTCTTTTGCTTGTTGGGAGCTTTCCCGTGTAAATAGTTTTATTTCTTTTCTTTGGAGGTCAGTAGGAGAAGACCATTATTAAATTGTTGAAGTGGCTCTTTTATGCATTATTGTTGATTTAACCCAGAGCCCATATTGCCTTGTCTTCTCCTGTTTATTGAATGCTCGCAGATTCTAGCTTAGTCCAATGCACGTACACTCTTATTATTATTCGCACCGTTCGGTCGTGCAAGTGAAAGGCAATTATGATGATATATGATGGACTGTCTGGGATGAGAAAAGCTGGTATGAACTCGACCTCTTTTGTTTTTGTAAATATGATGACTCCCTCGTTCTTGATTCAGCTTATTATGAATAAACATTTTTGCAATGACAATTAGAGATCATAGTTGCCTGTGCCATGCTTGATTAGCTATGAGTTATAATGGTTTACCTTGTGTGCCAACATGCTATTGAGATGATTATGATGTGGTATGATGGGGTGGTATCCTCCTTTGAATGATTTAAGTGACTTGACTTGGCACATGTTCACGCATGTAGTTGGAACAAATCAACATAGCCTTCACGATATTTATGTTCATGGTGGATTATATCCTACTCATGCTTGCATCCAATAATGTTTATTAATTTTAATGCATGTACATGGCTGTTGTCGCTCTCTAGTTGTTCGCTTCCCAGTCTTTTGCTAGCCTTCACTTGTACTAAGCGGGAATACTGCTTGTGCATCCAATCCCTTAAACCCCAAAGTTATTCCAGATGAGTCCACCATACCTTCCTATATGCGGTATCTACCTGCCGTTCCAAGTAAATTTGTATGTGCCAAACTCTAAACCTTCAAATAATCATTCTGTTTTGTATGCTCGAATAGCTCATGTATCAACTAAGGCTGTCCTTATCTTCCGTGTTAGGCGGGTTATTCTCAAGAGGAGTGGACTCCGCTCCTCATTCACGAGATAAATGACTGGTCACCGGGATTCCAGTCCCATGCTTTATGCAAACAAAACTCCCCCGGGACCTGATGTATGTTGGAGGCACTTGTTGTTTCGAGCAAGCCATGGATTGATGCTTGTTGGTGGAGGGGGAGTATAAACTTTACCATTATGTTTGGGAATCGCCTATAATCTGTGTAGCATGGAAGATATCGCCATCTCTTAGTTGTTACGTTGACAATGAAAGTATACCGCTCAAAATACAATTTATCTCTATTTCAAAAGCGAGCTCTGGCACCTCTACAAATCCCTGCTTCCCTCTGCGAAGGGCCTATCCATTTACTTTTATGTTGAGTCATCACCCTCTTATTAAAAAGCACTAGCTGGAGAGCACAGCCGTCATTTGCATTCATCACTGTTAATTTATATTGGGTATGACTATGATTGGATCTATTTTACCATGAATTACAATGTCTAGTCAGTCCTTGATCTTTAAAGGTGCTCTGCATTTATGTTTTGTGGTCTTAGAAAGGGCTAGCGATATACCATCTCGTTATATCATATTATGATTGTTTTGAGAAAGTGTTGTCATCCGAGATTTATTATTATGACTTGCTAGTTGATTATGCTATTGATACGAGTAATTATGAGACCTGAGAATTATTGAAAATATGGTTAGTCATGATCTATGCTGAAAACTTGAATGCTGGCTTGACATAGTTACAACAACAAGAGCAAACAGAGTTTGTAAAAGTTTTTCTTTCTTTCTTTCAGTTTGTCAACTGAACTGCTTGAGGACAAGCAAGGGTTTAAGCTTGGGGGAGTTGATACGTCTCCGTCGTATCTACTTTTCCAAACACTTTTGCCCTTGTTTTGGACTCTAATGATTTGAATGGAACTAACCCGGACTGACGCTGTTTTCAGCAGTATTGCCATGGTGTTGTTTTATGTGCAGAAAACAAATATTCTCGGAATGACCTGAAACTCCACGGAACATCTTAGAAAAAATAATAATAAAATCCTCGCCAAAGATGAAGACCAGGGGGCCCACACCCTTCTCACGAGGGTGGGGGCGCCCCGCCCCCCCCCCTAGGGCGCGCCCCCTACCTTGTGGGCCCCCTGGATGCCCTCCGACGCCAACTCCAACTATATATATTTGCTTTTGGAGAGAAAAAATAAGGGAGAAGAAATCATCGCGTTTTACGATACGGAGCCGCCGCCAAGCCCTAAAACCTCTCGGGAGGGCTGATCTGGAGTCCGTTCGGGGCTCCGGAGAGGGGGATTCGTCGCCATCGTCATCATCAACCATCCTCCATCACCAATTTCATGATGCTCACCGCCGTGCGTGAGTAATTCCATCGTAGGCTTGCTGGACGGTGATGGGTTGGATGAGATTTATCATGTAATCGAGTTAGTTTTGTTAGGGTTTGATCCCTACTATCCATTATGTTCTGAGATTGATGTTGCTATGACTTTGCTATGCTTAATGCTTGTCACTAGGGCCCGAGTGCCATGATTTCAGATCTGAACCTATTATGTTTTCATGAATATATGTGAGTTCTTGATCCTATCTTGCAAGTCTATAGTCACCTACTATGTGTTATGATCCGGCAACCCCGAAGTGACAATAATCGGGACCACTCCCGGTGATGACCATAGTTCGAGGAGTTCATGTATTCACTATGTGCTAATGCTTTGTTCCGGTTCTCTATTAAAAGGAGGCCTTAATATCCCTTAGTTTCCAATAGGACCCCGCTGCCACGGGAGGGTAGGACAAAAGATGTCATGCAAGTTCTTTTCCATAAGCACGTATGACTATATACGGAATACATGCCTACATTACATTGATGAACTGGAGCTAGTTCTGTGTCAACCTAGGTTATGACTGTTACATGATGAACCGCATCCGGCATAATTATCCATCACTGATCCGGTGCCTACGAGTTTTCCATATACTGGTTCTCGCTCATTTAGTTAACTAAGTTAATTAACACTAATTACCTAGCACTAATTAAACAGGGGCCCGGGCCCACATGTCAGGATGGCGGGGAGGTCAAACAGGGGTCAACCTTGCCGGCGTTGAGTCGCCGGCGAGGCCGAGACGGCGGAGGGGCTCGGATTTTGCCCTCCGGCGACCAAATTAGCGGCCGAGACCACCTACAGAGAGTTGGCACTCTCGCGCATCCATTGGAGCAAGCGAGATAGGCTGCGGTGCAGTGAGCTCGTCGGAGTTGAGCTCGTGGCGGCGGCCGGGGATCGGGCAACGACAAGTTCGGCGCTACAGTGCAAGGCAGGAGGATCTGGAGATGGCTACGGTTGCGCGAAGACATGCTGAGCATGGTGGTGCGCTCGGTTGCGGCTCTAGGTGACGGTGGCCACAGCGGCGACATGGCTGGGCGGCGGTGAGCTTCGGGCACGGCGGCACTAACGCTAGGGAACGTGCGAGGCGACGGGGAGAAGGGCGAACGGAAGAGCAGCTCACTGAGGAATCGTAGAGAAGCCCAGCGGGGTCGGGGAAGCGTCTGAGGCGGCGAATCGAAGGGCGGCGATCATTGGAGCAGAGGACGGCGATGGCGTCGACGATGGTGCTCCAGGGCGTCCGGCATCATGTGGCTCGGCGGAGAGGGCCGGGGCATCACGGCAGAGCTCGGGGGCGTGTCGGAGAGGCTCGGAGGTGGCTCTGGCCGCAACAACTGTAGGCGGCGGCGATGGTGGCGTTCGGCCGTGCGCGTGAGAGACACAGAGGAGGGGATGAGGGTGAGGGAGAGCGAGAGAGAGGTCGAGGGATGCGTGGCGTCGCGAGGGAGGGCCAGAGCGACGAGGAGGCAAGCAGGGAGGTAGGAGGTGGCCGGCGCGTGGCCGGCGCGCGGCGAGCACGCGCCCCTGCCTTCTGGCGCGAGGTAGGGGGTGACTGGCACTGGCCAGTCGGCTGGGCCGGTATAGTGCCGGGCCAGCAGTGGCCCAGGTAAGCTCTCTCTCCTCTCTGTTTTCTAAATTGTTTCTGCTTTCTATTTTTCTGCAATTGTTTTGGGTTTAGTTTTAACACCAAACCATTTTATAAAATCCTGAAAATAATTATGTGGCTAGAACTAAAATATCCCAAACCACATAGAATGTTCCAGAATTATTGGACATATATTAATTATATAAAGAATATATATCCAATGCAAATAGTTATTGAATTAATTCAAAGGCCCAAAAAAAATGTTTTTGAGGTACCAAAAACATTGGTTTGAATTTTACCTCTTGCCAATATTTTCAGAGACTAAGAGGAACATTTTCTTGGACTTCTTTGAAGACATTTTAATGTTGATTATTTTTGAACTAGTTTCTGAGGGTTTCAAAAAAACCTCAATTCAACTTTCAGAAATTTTAGACATGATGCATGAGTGCAGATGCAACTATTTCACTCGGGTAGTCTAGGGCTGTGACAAAAAATACTGGGACTTAGTGGAATTTAGACCTCACGGGAAAAACTGGATGAGGAGGTTTCGGGATGAAGAGATCCGGGGACAGCGCAGGCGTTTGGTTCGAAGGGCTGGTGGATCTGGTCCCGCTTCTTCTCCGGATCCGGCCGGACCGAACTCCGGCGAAGAGGGCGACGAGCTCCGGCGATGGTGGACTCCGGCGAGTCGAGGCCGAGGCGACGGCCGGACAGCGTTCGCCGGCGAGGCAGGAGGCGGCACGAGGCATGAGGCGAGGTAGCGATGTGGTGGTGGTCGGCGGCGGCGCGCGAGGAACTGGGCGGCGGCGACGAGCGCGGCCGGTGGCGGAGAAGCGGCGGCGGCGAGCGGTGCTGTCGGGAGGCAGGAGGCACGCCTCGGGCGGAGGGATTCCCGGGCGTGGGCGGCGGCGCTGGGATGGGCCTGGAGGGCCGGATCTGGGCGTCTCGGGCCAGGCGTCGCGGGAATGGCGGCATGGACAGGTGGCAGCTCCTGATTCGCTGCGGCGGGCGGTTGGACGTGTCCGGCCACCAGGTGGACATGTCCGGCGGCGCGGGGAGGGATTTGCTAGGGTTTCAGGGGAAGAGACCCGGGATTTGGAATGGGAGGTCTATTTATAGAGGTAGAGGGAGCTAGGAAGCTCCAAATGAGGTGCGGTTTTCGGCCACGCGATCGTGATCGAACGGTCTAGATGATGGAGGAAGTTTAGGTGGGTTTTGGGCCAATTTGGAGGGGTGTTGGGCTGCAACACACACGAGGCCTTTTCGGTCCCTCGGTTAACCGTTGGAGTATCAAACGAAGTCCAAATGGTATGAAACTTGACAGGCGGTCTACCAGTAGTAAACCAAGGCTGCATGACAAGTCTCGGTCAAATTCGAAAACGTTTTGCTCCCACACACGAAAAGAGATAGAAAGGGACACCGGAGGACATAGGAGCGCCGGAATGCAAAACGGACAACAGAGAAAATGCTCAGATGCATGAGACGAACATGTACATGATGGCATGCTATGGAATGCATGACACGCAAGCAATGACAAGGCAACAACAGCGAATAACTGGAAGACACTTGGCACATCGGCCTCGGGGCGTTACAACACTCCACCACTACGAGAGGATCGTGTCCCGAGATCTAGAATGGCACCGGAGGGACAACAAGAGAGAAAGAGAAGAGGTAAAACTAAGTTGCTTCTTTGACAAACGAGTGAAACCAAAGAACCTTGAGAGGTTGAGCAAATTGAATGGAAGAAAACAGCGAAGATGCACAAAGTTGAAAACACTCCATTAGAAAAGAGGAACAATGAAGAACAACTTCGGGCAGCACTCCGATTGAAAAGAAAAGGAAATGAATAAGAACTTGGTAAGATGAGAAGATACTTGATGAAATCACAACATACTGCCTCCGGAAGTATTTAATGAATGGAACAAGGGGTAAGAAAGATCGCAGACCGCACTCCAGTTGAAAAGAGATGCAAGGCTTGATAAGGCGAAGAGAACTTGAGCAAAAGGGCACAACACTCCGGTTAAATGGATAGGCATGAAAAGAACATGATCTTTGACAAAACGAGATGATGGGTTGAAAAGAGCAACATCACAATGCCTCCGGAATGAAAGAATAGAATGGAAATGGAATGAACGGAGGGAAAACAAGATATTGGGAGAGCATGCTAACAATAAATGCTAGAATTGAGTAGTTGAATTAACAACAACAAAAGAACAAGGTTGTAGTGGGCTTATGGAGAAACATCTCAAAATTTATGAGGTGAAAATTCTGCCACTAACGAAAATGATAGATTGGATTGATATCAACAAGGAGACAAGAACTATTTCACCGGGAGGATAAATGAAGAACTTGGGTCATTTATAAGCACCATAATAGCAACAATCCTTAGGGAAGGCTTTAGGTGAGATATAACCCAAGAAAACTCCAATGACGAGATTGATGGATTTACAATATCTCATTCTTGATAACTTGTGAATCATGAAACATGAACTCAAATTATC